>NC_091116.1:5129120-5394120 GCF_024713975.1 Paralichthys olivaceus
TAGCACGAAAACATAAGGAAGAGGAGGAACTGCTTTTTTATGATAAAACCACGCCCCTGATTCTCCTCCATATCAACCCAACCTACCTTTAATGACTTTAGAGGATTTAACAGGAACACAATAAGCAATCAGCACCTCCTCGATTGGCCTGTTAATTTCATTAAAGATCAAGTGCTCTGTGTACTTGCAGAGGAGAGAGCATGGATAAGACTGATAATTGGGCTCAAAAATAATCTACTTCATGAAGCTTTCATCACTAAGTGACTGACAGGCTGTCAAAGACATAAGAAGTCACAAAGAGGTCCTGTGTGCAGCTGAAGTCTAGACTGCCATAATGTGATTGTTTTTGTCCTTTCAGTCACTCAGACTTTAACAGCAAACATAGTGGGCGGAAAAGTTCCTGCTGTCACTTAGCAACCAACACCAGGCTGCGACAACCGATCCGATCCAATCCTGCCTCATAATTGTACTATTCGTTATGCCAGGTCTCTGAAGAATTTATTATTGTGCTTCCTTAATCCCATGAAAAGGTCACCGATTGAACAAACAATTTATGGATAGGCGGATGAATTATTTAACGGCCCTGACCAAATATTATGGGAAAGAGAGATTTTCACCCCCCTGGAAGGCAATGAATTATTTAGACATCGGGCCACATCTTTGGTGAAAGCTATTACACAGCATCCTCAGCCTCGATATCTGATAATGTCATCAGCTCCAAATACGACCCCAACCTGTGTAATGAATGTCAACAGAGTCGCGGCTGCAGATGCCCGAGCAGCAGCAGGTGAAACAGTTCTGGCAAACAATTATTGGCATTTTATTTAAAGCCTTGGAGGGGATGTGTGACGACCACAAGAGATCATCTGAGACGTGATCTGGCCACTTCATCTCAACCGGCAGGAAAAGCAGCTGTTAAAACTCATCACTGTCAAATTAAGGACTTCCAAATGACTGCAGCTTTCACAAATATCAATTATGGTGACAATGCTGCAATGAGGGCATGTTACAGTCTACACACACAGAAAACGAATAAAGAGTAGGATGCCGGACTGCCCCGTAGAGACGAATGGCATCGTCTCCACTCAGCAGCCGCAGGGACCAAACCAGCATCCACCTTCCACCCACCAGGCTCCGCTGGTGCCTTGTTGGAAAACCAGAACACTGTGGCGCTTGGTCTCCGTAGTAAGTTTACACTTCCATCTCTGTCTGTGAAAACTGTCGGTGCATGAGAATGACAGTGGATGTGGGTTTCAGGTTAGGAACTAAAGTGAGCTATTACATGAATGATCTCTGGACTTTCACTGGCATAGATGCATTCATAATCTCTGACAGCCATCGAATGGTATTGAAGCAGTTCATGTGTCAATGTTTAAAACAAATATTCAGTCAAAGAGGTTATAAAAATCAAATGATCAACAAATATAGAATGCATCACATTCGTTTTAATTCAATTTACATTTAATTTCACTGCTATTGATATATCTTTAAATAATAGATCTGCCCTTATTTGGTCAATTCTCCTGCTTGGGTTCCTGGTTGAATAATACATGTGTTTGACTTTGGTGTGAGACGTGTTTATCTATGAGTCAATCGAATAAAAAACTCATAATATCATCAGTCACAGAGGAAGAAGATGTGCAGATAGTCAATCGATGTTTGCTTTGCTTAATCCTGCAGGACAATTTAAATCAATTGTCTTACACAGTTTTCGCTCTCCGTCCCACCAGACTCCATTGCAAATTTAGCTATTTTAATTTAATTCTATTGTTTTCTTGACCTCGGCAAGCCCCGGATCACATGCAACATGTCAATCTGAAAGTTTATATGCGAAATTAAAATTCGGCTGATAAAAAAACTTAGCCAAACAGCGCAATAATTCAATGACAGCTATATTTAATGCGGTGGCTAACAGTCAACCTCAGTACACGCTACTCGCTGCCGCATATTGCTGGAGAGCAGCGGGCCTGGAAGTTACTGATCACGCTGTGTTTATAACCGATCTATGGTTTTCCAGACATGCAGCAGAAATCAAAAATGGCCGCTTACAATGTGTACCCGGAGTCTGCTTTATTTCTGCCGAGGACAGAGCCAACGTAGCGGGCTACATTAGCGCA
The DNA here is from genome assembly GCF_024713975.1 of Paralichthys olivaceus. Classification (NCBI taxonomy): domain Eukaryota; kingdom Metazoa; phylum Chordata; class Actinopteri; order Pleuronectiformes; family Paralichthyidae; genus Paralichthys; species Paralichthys olivaceus. Next base: position 5,131,238 of record NC_091116.1, read on the forward strand.
GGATCGGGGCTAAGCTAACCCTTACAACACGGCAGCGTAGCCTCCTGCTAACGCCAGACAAACGGCCCGACACCGGCGCCCTGAGCTGTCACGGGTGTTTACCGCTAACGATCCCGTACACACGTAGTTAACACCGGGCCGGTGAGTGTTGGACGGGGTGTCTGATGCTGTCTTACCGCTTTGGTTTACAATCGGTGCACGGTTGTTGTCTCTACCGGGGGGTGGGGGGTGAAGGAGAGAGAAGCGGCGGCGGCGGCGTCCTGCGGGCTGGGGCCAGTGCGTCACCTCCTCCCGGTCGACGCGGAGGAGGATGTTGGAAATGTGTCACGTCGTCTCGCTGCTGGGTCGTCTCTTATTTGCACACGCAGATTTTCTTACAGTTCCGTCACGCACCGCACATCCCCGTTCAAAATCACGCAAACACTTGATTCCTTTAAGACAAGTGCGTTTAAATAAAACCGCAGAGTGTGAGGAAGTCGTAGACACCTCTTTGCTGCGGCTGCCCGGTGATATAAACCGAGTGTACCTCAAGTTTGCCGCGAAACTTTTCAGTGTGGCGATTACACGCTGAAGGCTAACCGAGGTAGGCTAACAACACTGACAAAACACTATATTATATATATATATATATATATATGCACGTGTGAGTTAACTCAACAGTTATACATGTTTGTTGTGTGACATATTACTCGTCAGGGTTTCACACTGACTCCTATCTGCACAGCTCGACCCTGTGGTGTCACGTGTAAGCACACATTAGCATACACAGCTAGCTCACTGGTGTTTTTAATTAGGCTGCCATGTGAACAAGCTGGGGCAACACAAGCCAGGCGTCGTTGCTGTGACTGGAGGCTGAGACAAGCAACTTTTACCATCTCATCTACAATTCTGACTTTGCTTGTCCACTTTGCTGCATCACCCAGCTTCTAATAATGGTACTCCTGTCAGTGCAAGTAGGCAACACACCGGTGCTACGTACCATTCTAATAAAACATGTTTAAATCAGCTATCAGTATGGTGAAGAAATGTGCTCTTACATGTCAAATAGATTCTGTGAATGATATTCACTAAAATCTGCCTTCGTAGTTGAACATAAAGATTTACTTGTTTTTTTTCTTCTATCTTATAATCTCAGCCAAATGACTGAACAAGAAACTGATGAGGACCTACTAATGGAAATGGATGATAATGGCCTGCAGACCTCTCACTGTGATACAAGATGGTCACAGCAACTGTCAGGCCTTCCTCCCAAGCTCCTGCAGCACCTGAAGCTTTTCCAAAGAGAGGGCTTGGACTTTGCCTTGTCGAGGAATGGACGGTAAAGCAGCACAGCCGCTCACTCGCTTGTCACATTGTTTGCCTTGCTTCGTATTTTATTGTTAAGGTCTGTTTACAGTTACATGTGACATTCAAAGATAAGGTCAACTTGCATCTTGTTTGCAAAGTCAATGATAGCAAAGAGAACGACTTGCAGATAAGTAGATGTATTGTTCATATTTGAGTGGCTCCATTTGAGCGCAGTGAATCACCCCCTGGGTTTGTGCCACTCTGTGTCTCCGCTTCACCTCTGCAGAGTGTAAATATAGATTTATCGCTATGAAGATGCTTTTAACTCAGGCCTCTTGTCGTCATTACATAGAAGAACAGAAGCTTGAATCTTTACTCCACGTTATTTACATTTGACTTTACATTGAACATTTTTATTAGACTTCAGGGAAACTCATAATATGGCTTTATGGGAAAAACTAAAAGTAAGAATAACTTTATTCACAAAAAAATCTACAAATCTTGCAACGCCACCTTCACCATCTACCTAAAACCTACTCATATTTACCAGCCCCTTCTGTATGTGTTTCTGTACTAAACACTGAAGAGACAGGAACTTCTAAAATTCCGTTGGTCACTGATGAGTTAAGATGATGGAGATGGTGAGCTTGTGTCCACACCTCACAGAAATTCATTCGCGCATCCCTCTCAAATCCTTAGCGTATCACATTCTCCCCTCTATTGCTGCCTCAGTGGGTGATTTAGTCTAATAGAAAGGCATTTTTATGTAGATAATTTGCCTAATGGAGCTTTAAACTAGGCAGCCCTACCCACCTCCATAGCGCAGTGGGAAAAAAATGTGATTTCCAGCCATGCTAAATGGCTCAAGAGGAAAGTAAAAAGTCATGAAAGTGTGTGAATTTATTCTGAATCCAGAAGGTCAGATAGAGTCTGATTTGTATCTTCGAAAACAATTACCAGTCCAGTAGGATGTTTCTGCGTTGCCCTTAGATCTGCAAGTGTTTGGCTGCGGTGAGCGTAAGCTGCAGGACTGCAGGGCCGGGACTAACCCATTTCCACCTCCTCGACCAGTCGATGTGTGCTTGGGCTCTCTGTAAGGTCAGCACAGGGGGAGCCAATCTGAGCACCGCCGCTGTGATGCGGAGCGGCCATATTGATTCAGGAACGCTGGGAGGCACTGCTTTGTTGCACGGGTGGGTCAGGAGTCAATTGGCTCGAGCTGCACCGAGTGGACAGCCACCTCAGTCAATTGGCTTCAGTTTGACAGTAAGAGCAGTGGCCGGCGTTGCTTCTCTCTGGAGACGGGCAGGAGTGGCATTAGCACAAGGTATTATAAGTGGAGCAAGAAGTAGAATGAACACTCTTCAATGAGTCCAGCTTCTTGAATTACGAATATAAATATATAGAAATATAGAAAAGAACTACATTCTGCATGTCTGTGTCACATGACCATACAGTATTGATGACAGACAGAAAACTTGTAAATGTAATTCTCATCAAATCTTTACAGGCCCTATGCAATGAAAAATACTTTAATCCCCGTCCATGTATTAATTCTACATTTATCTAATTTTATCCATATGAGAAAGGATTTGGCACTATTGGCTACTGTAAACATCAGTATTGGCAATAATTGTCCACAGTAATGTTGTATTTTTACCAGTAGATTTATGTAAATATGCAGAATCAAATATCCCTCTGATCAGTTTGACAGGGACTTACATACAGCTTCTACATTTCTGTATCTTACTTCTGTACTTGGCCGGTTTTCCTCTCTCTTGCATGTGCTAATTGAAGCTCTACCACACAAACAGGTCAGATTGGATGTGGAGGTCCTCACTCAAACTAAAAGCTCTGACCCCGGAGGGTCTCCATAGATTTTAGATACTTTTAGTCCAAAGTTTTCTTCCTTTAAAATAGGAGAAGAGAAAGCTGCTTCACACACTTTAATTTCACAAAATAATAATGGTGGCAGATTTACTACTGGGAATTGATGGCAATTGTTTGAAACAATGGGTCCTTGGTTTCAGAAAAAAAAGGTGGGCAGCTCCTTATTACCAGCTGACCGATGGCCAATTTTGCCAGTAGCTTTTTATCTATTATATAATAAAATGAATGTTAGCTTCGTGAGCTTTTAACAAGGACCTGAAATGACTTGATGAGGGTCTTTAATCTGCATTTAATGGCTGCATGCACGATATTATGATAAAAGCAATATCATGTATTGGTAATCCACGAAGAAGACATGTTGCCTTACATTTCTTGAAGCATTATTTGTTCTTGTTTTGCTTGGAGCTAATCTCTCTAAACAGATTGTGCATGTGAATTTACAGAATCTGTAGATGAGAGACAAGAGTTTGGAGGCGGAAGTCTTTTGGTTTCCTTTCTATTTTAACCAATAACATTTGTTTGTAGGTTAAAAGTCCGTGGGAAGAGAAAAATAGCGAAATAAATCAGCTATCAGCTTTTTTAAACTTTGCATTATTATGCAGATTTCATTTTTTTTTTACAAGCAGTAAAAGATTCTTCTAAAAATGGGGGGGAAATATTTTTTATTAATGCATAACACGAACCCTTATCCACATATCTATCCGTGCACTCAGATACAGGCAGACAGCAAGGATGACTTTAGCTAAAACTGATTGTTATTGACAGTAATCTGGATCTGATGCACCCTGCTGTTCTTTATTTGTCATTCAGCATCCTTGGAAAGAACATCAAACTAAAGCAGAAGCCTATTTTTTTTAGACCTGAATGCACAGCAGTTTCACATATGTTGGATTTTTAGGAAGGGGTATAAAAATTCTGGGAAATGTAGGATGACTACCTGAGGTGGAACTGGATGAGACAGGCTGTCAGACAAAGAAATACATGTCAGAGTGCTAAATTATAAAATAACTCCTGAAATCCACAGAACATCACAGATTGATGTTAGAGATCTAACGGTGTAGGAGGATCCGTGGGTGCATTTTTTCCTTTAAATCTCATTGTCATTGTGTTTTTTCACAACCAGAAATATCAAGCGTACCGAACCAAAACATCAAATGTTGTTGCAATACTGACGGAGTCCGCAGCATCAGTCTGTGTAGGAGGGTGAGTGAGTTTTATGGAGTTAGACGAGGGATAACGTGGGACAGTTGTGGAACGGTATGATTATAAAAACCTATGAGATGTGCTTGATTGTTTTGTTTGGAAAGTTGGGCAGAAATTTGCATCGGATTGATGACATCTGCATTAGTTCAGCATTACAAAAAAGCAGTAGTGGAAAAAGTACATTTACTTTGTTTAGTACATTTAATGTATCTGTGCTTACCTATATATTTTCAGGTACTTTTCACTTTTACTCCACTACATCAACAAATATCTGCACTTTTTTTTTACAATGCACTGCGTTACATGTGCACATTGTTTTTGAAATAAATTTTTATTTGTGAGAAAAAAAAGAATCCCGAGTAAAAGTACATCAATTAAGTTATTTCGTTAACTTCGATGAAGATGTTGTCTGCAGCTGGAAGCAGTGCATGTTCAACCTGTTTTGACTCATCCAGAATACTTTCCTAAATGACCGCCTGTGCTTTGATTGAATATGGCCTGCTCTCCTGATGCGAGCAGTGATCAATAAGCAGACTGTGTTGTCTCTCCTTGTGACGGTCAAATTACTGAGAGAACTCTATTTCAGAGACGGAGCTTGTCCTTTGTTCACACACACAAGTGAACTATGTATTTACACAACATGCGTACTCTTGCCGATGAGTCTGTATTGATGACATCACCAGGGGTTGTTTTTTTCTTCTTCACGCTTTAGAAAGCCCCCTCCGAAGCCACAAAGGATGTTATGGATCTGATTCACACACTGAGAAGTGGCTAAATTGATCTGATCTTCATGTGTAAAATCAGCGGTGTGCTCCTTTCAAAATCACATCTTCATCATTGACGACGTTGGACAGAAACATTCAGACTATTGACCTTATTCTGAAGAAGACATTATTATGATTATGATATTTATCATTGCTAGTAAAATATTCCATTTATATTCCTGCATGGTCTGATTATGTGACATTAAATCCCGTTGCTTATTTACACCCAAACCCATGCTCGTCAAGCGGTTGCTAAAGGCTGTGACAACTACAGGACATCATGATACAATCGAGACATATATACATGTCTACATAATGTGACTAAGGTCGTAATAATCCACATGTCTTCATTTGATTATTGATTCTGTAATGTCAGTTATGCAGCTCCCCATTTTAACTAATTAGTTAATTAACTTATTAAAACCAAACTTATCATAAAACACTTAAAAAAAACATCAGTTTTGAAAGAACCACCTTAAAATTACAGAAAGCATTTTCTTCGATGTGTTCTTTACTACCTTTACTGCAGCCAGCCACCAGGTGGTGATCAAGATACTTTTGCAGTAGTTTGGCTTACCAGTCATGTTGTCCATATGTCCCACAGTCTATGGACAAAAGCTGTAGTGTCCAGGCTGACTGAGATATGATGAACATCATGATATTGCTTCCACTGTGTTGACATTAGTCTTAGTTGTGGCACAACTGCTTATTTAATGGGTAATTTGCTATCTAATGAGGTTATGTATATTTTTGCAAATGTCTTCAGTCTAGATGGTGGGAAACATGATGTATTTATGTAGATTATTTAAATTTCATTCTGTGGTTGGAAAAAGGGTTGGAAACAATCAAGAAAAAAAAATAGCTGGTGTGTTTCTGTGTGTAACAATTGTTAGAGTACATCCTGCACCACTGGAAAAAATAGGGATAAAAGAGCTTTTAGGTGAAGTTTAGAAGAGTGGGCTGAAGTTGGGGGATCATCGATTGCCCCCGTATAGCTTTTCCTTTTAAAGTCCTACACACTATTCAAACATGCATTCATCTTCCATCTTCCACAAGCATGAAAAAACCCAGCCAAAACCTTTCCTGCTAAAGGCTACTTTGATTTGATTTTAAGTACATTCACACCACACAGCAAAACTGCACTCTGAACCCAGAGCTGTGTGTGAGTGAGCCCAGTGAGTCCGAGCATAGTGCAGGGTAGCATCCTTCCAGTCAGCCTTTTGTGCAGCGTCCAACCTCTGAGCCGTTTCCCCGCTGACCACGGTGCACCGGAGGTCCGGTCCTCAGAAGAGAACCAGAGCCAGGCTGGAAGATTGGGGTTAGACACGGGGCCACACAACACATCACTGTGCAGAGGTCGAAGCCATCAATTCATCGTAGCCAGCTCTGGCAGTGGGGGGGTGGGAGCCCATTTTCCTGACACTTTGGGGCTTGTGGGTTTCAGAGATAACATTAAAAAGATGCGTTTGACAGGGACCGTGCCATCGTCAGGCAACAGCACTGCAGCATCCTCGCAGTCTCAAACCGTCAAGTCGATGCTCAGGTTATTTAAAGGAGGATGATTAATGTGTTGAGAAATGGCAAGCACCTGCCTCAGCCGCACTCCCTCCCTAGTTTGCGGGTGTGAGTGTGGGAGGGTGTATATATGTGCACCCACACACACACCCACACACACACGCATGCCTGCACATATATAAGTTTACGCGTCTGCATTTGTGTGTGGACTTTTTCACGTGCCTGTGCATTCATTGTGTATTTTTTTGCATGTATTTTCCTTTGTGTGCATTTTTCACACACAAAACCCACGTGAGTGTGTGTGTGTGCATGTGCGTGCGCACACACATTGCGCTGACTGGGCCGGTGTGCTGGCAATTAGAAAAACCACCAGTGGCAAGGTGCACATTAATCATGTTCCTCAGCTGAAAGAGAGAAATGGGGCGGAGATGGGGGGAGGAGGTGGAGGAGGAGGAGAAAGAATAATGAGAGAGTGTGTCTGAGGTATTCAGAGCTCCTCTGTTGCACTATTTGCTCTGACATGATGTTGGAAGCGTTTATGAATAAGCAAGGCAATGACAATGGACCCAAACCCAGTGGGCAGAGAGAACCAGAGGTTGATCTATTTGCACTTTTTCCACGGGGACGACTCCAGCTGAGGGCATGTGTCGAGCTTTCATTGTTCCTTATAATGTGCGGTGTAAAGGGAAGTAGTTGGCTGTTCTGCAGTTGCACAAACATCATATCACAGACCGAGGTGAACTGACGCACGTTATCCTCTATGAGGTTCAATCACAGGTTAATCTCACTCTCTTCAAAATATGAAAGTGAAAATATAAAAGGATAATCAGGATTAGCAGGGGTAGATCGGAGATTAAATTTATGTTGACTCACCAATCGATTAATTGTTAATTGCACTAAAAACCTCCGTCGCTCATGCTGCACCTGTCAGCAATACCAGAAGAATGTGAGATTGATTTTTGTGTGGCAGCTTGTCATGTCCTAAATTTAGATCATTAAAATCAAAGGACTTTTAGATGAACAGTTTCCTGCATCATTATAACATTATTATTGTTTCACATCAGGAATGATTAGATGTGGCTCTGCATGAGCCACCATGTTCCTTTCTTCTCCAGGTAACCGGATGAACCCGAGCACAGTGAACACTCTCCAAAGTCTCTCCGAAGACTCTCAGCTACATCAGAATCTGAAATATTCATTAGGAACAACAGCATTAATATTAAATAGCAGCAACAGTTCTCAAACTCAACAGACAGACTTGAAATTTGTCCAAGAGTTAAGGTGGTGGTATGTGTCTCACGACTTTTCACTGTGGCCAGGAAGGTTTGAGAGGTCGGGATGTGACAGCAGAGTTTCTGGTATGAATCCTTGGACAAGCTGGGCATGTGTATCAGAATAAATGCTCCTCTGATTAATTCTGTTGTGCCCTTTGATCAAAGCTCTCATGCTGCAGGGGGCTTCTGTCCTTTAAAACTATAAACTATGAACTCTGTCTTTTTATAGCAACTAGGATTTGTCTGTTCTACAAAGTAATTTCCTCATCTCAGCATCCATCTGATAAAGTTTTCTCTGTTTCCTTTTGTTTTACAGATGTATGATTGCTGATGAGGTAAGCACACACAATGCTGGCTCAGGAAATCTCTCCCCCCCCAGAAAAAAACTTACCTGAGACTTCGCTGCATGCCTTCCAAATTAATTTGTCAGCCCTGTGCAGCACTCCCACGTGCCTAATCAGTTTTGACACAAGAATCATTCTGAGACCATATTACTCTTGGGCCTTGCATCAGCTCGGCCGTCATATGCAATTTATCGCAGCGTCTCTGTGCAATTGACTTGTTTTTCTTCCCCTTTCGCCGTGTGTTGATTTGCTTGGTCCAGATGGGTCTTGGGAAGACGGTGCAGGCCATTGCGGTGGCATGTGTCTTCAGACAGGAGTGGCCTCTCCTCGTGGTGGTGCCGTCGTCCCTGAAATATCCCTGGATCGAGGAGCTGGAGAAGTGGATCCCCGAGCTGCAGCCTGGAGACATTAACCTGGTGGAGAACAAGAGCGACACCATGTAGGTCATCCCGCCGCACCACCAACACCTGTACCAGACCACACATATGATGTGAATTTGACGGCCTCGTGGATAACAAAGTTGCAATACTGATAAATTATTAGTTTTATTGAAAATGAGCTGAATGCTGTAACTTTTTCCACAATTTGATAATAAGTCTTGTGTTGACGTTTTTTTCCAAGTGGCCAGGAAAAAATGTGTTATTTGATTTACTCTTCTCAAGAAAGAAATATTAACACCATCACAGAAATCCTCTGCTCACTAACTTTACTTTCATATACTTTTATGTTTTTTGTTCTAAGCATTGTCATCAAAATTACTTGTTATTTATGGGACCTCGCTACTGCAGCATCATCCCCGGTCGCTGCTGCGCAGACTCTGGCTTTGAGTGTTCAAGATGGCAGTGTTCGTATCTGGGATAATTTTGCTTCATTTCTGGATAGTGGGAGGAAGAGGAGACATGCTGTCCATCTTTATATTCAGTCTTTGATTTAAACCTCAAAGTAAAATCTTCGTATTGCTTGTTTTGTCCAATCAACAGGCCAAAAACCCAGATATTCAATTTACTATTATGCATGACAAAGAAACCAAGCACATTTGAGCCTGTGAATTTTTAATTCTTTGGAAAATGCCAAAACAATTAGTGGTTATTTATTTTAACATCATGCAAGGAAAAAAAGATGCATTTATTGAACAGATAGGGAGGAATTTTGCACATTCTTAACCCAGAGCCTCTGTGGGAGTGCAGGCAAGGTCTCTTTAGAGCTCATAAATATGTGTGGGATATCAATGCAAAGTACATAATCCACAGGATTATGTTCATCGTACATAGGATTATCTAAGTGAAAGGCTGCAGCCATTATTTGAACTAAAGGGGAGGTTGTCCTCAACAAGGAGTGTGGCAGCGTTTGATGTCAGCACCTCTCCTGCTCTCTGCCCCCACACATACAAGTGGTAATGATTTACCTAAAGAGATGCTATTAAAAACTTGAACGTACTTGGTCACACGGTGTAAAAGTGAGGCCGTGTGACAGACAGAAAAGTTGTGGCTGACAAATTAATCTCAGAATGTCCCCTGGTGTCAGGAGCCAGCAGAGGCCGATGTGTGACAGAGCTGACAGACAAATCATGTCAAGGCGTCGACTGCAATATTGAACACGAGCGGAATTTTTTTTTTCGATGCAGGAAGTGGGAAAGTGCTGTCGCAGAGAATTGAGCCTCATTTTCTCAGCTGTTTATATTGGTTCATGTTTGCAGTGTCGAGTATGAGCCTTGAAAACAGCTACTTTTATTATCTCCTCAACTTTCCCCCAGTTCTTAGTTTTTATTTTTGAATGAAACAAACTTTCTTTATTCGTGGCACAGAGAGAGGGGGGGGGGGGACCTTCCCTCCACACTTCACAGATGGGGTGCAAAGAGGTTGTGAAAGCCTTCTGGGAAAATCGTGTCCTTGAACTGGATGTGTTAATGACTGAACAAGGAGGCAAGAAAAAAATTATGCAGCACCTCCTCCCTGTATTTTGATTCACTTGTTCTTATGTAGAACAGGAATGGCACCTGAGGTTTATTTCAGCTCGGAAAAGTGTGTGTGTGTGGCGAAGGCGAAGATTTTGAGCTTGACAGATGCTGGAAACGTTTTTTGATTTCTCAGAGATGCTTATTGAGTTTCATGCAGCTGAATGTCGCTTCTGTGTTTGTTTGCTTATCCGTGAATATGCGTGTTTGTGTGTGTGTGTGCGTGTTTGTGTTAGCTCGGTGCACAACCCAGATAATAACAAAATTGCAGCACAGCCCAGGAATGGATTTCTTAAGTGCTCCAGAAAAGGAGATTTATGAAAAAGCTGCAGCCGTGTTTGGAGTACGGCACTGTGTCCACATCTGTGTGTCTTCCTCGGTGTGCCTTCACATTTATCACGTCCACACAAAAGTCTGCTGTACTTTACCTTAATGCCGTTGTTTCCTGGTGAACAGCAGAACTTCTGAGCAGATTATATATGTATTTAAATATTGATACATGTATGTCAGTGGTAAAGGGGATCCCTTTTACAGCCCCCTTGTTGCACGTGTTATTATGTCTCAATCCCATTATAACCATCCTGCTGATGTAAATACTGAAAATACTTTAAATGTACTATTTGCCACAATATGACACAAACATATTAGTTTTGTTAGTTAATGTTTTGAGGGACGGGGTGGCATGGTGGTGCAGTGGTTGGCACTGTTGCCTCACAGCAAGGATGTTCTTGTTTTGAATCCATGAGTTTGCATGTTTTCTCTGTGTCTGCTTGGGTTCTCCAGGTACTCCGGCTTGTTTGTTGTTGTTTCAGCTCTTCAAATGTGAATATTACTACTTGTAATACTTACATTGTTGTAGATTTAATATGTTAGGGGTTTGGAATACTGACAAATTTGCAGCCCTGATAAGCAACAAGTAAGAACAAATAAAGTAATGTTAACTTTATTCTTGTGCGTGTGTGCGTGTGTGTGTGTGTGTCCCTCCAGGGGTATCGGCAACAGCAAGGTAACAGTGTTGGGTTATGGCCTGCTCACAACAGACGCGCGCCCCCTCGTGGAGGCTCTGACCAGGCAGCAGTTTGCTGTGGTTGTGGTGGACGAGTCACATTACCTCAAGTCTAGGAATGCGGTGCGGACGAAGATTCTGGTTCCTCTCATTCAGAGATCTAAGCGGGCCATCCTGCTCACCGGGACCCCGGCCTTGGGTCGACCTGAGGAGGTAATAAAACTGGATCAAATGGAAAGAGAATAGACATTTAACAGCAGAAAGGTGATTTGTTTTCTTTTCAGACTGCAGAAACCTACAGATGCAAAAATCTTTTCTTTGAATTTTTGATGAAAAATTAAACATGGACTGTAGCTAATGAGGGAAAGGATGACACTCAACAGATTCCAATTTTACATCCTTGTGAGCCCAAACTCAGGAAGACAGATTAGTCGGCTGACTCAGGGCTCAGCTCTTGCTTTTAACAAAGGTGTCTCACTCCACAGTGCAGGTTGATCGCCATGGTAACTTCCTCCGGAGCAGGTAATACTCGGATCCAACATTCAAAAAGCCAATTAACTCTCTCTGGCATCACTTATCCTCAAGGATCCCGTGGACTTATTTCAATAACCTTTGTTGCAAAAACTTCATTTACAAAGCCCGATATGAACAGACACTGCACTGCAATAAATGAGACAAGTAATAAAAAGAAGCACACGGGGGAAAACTATTGAATTTAGAGACAATAAGAAGGGCTGTTCACAGGACAACGGTGTGTGGAGAGCACCAGAGCCGTCCCCCTTCTCCATAATGATTTATTATATCATTTTTATATATGTTATATTGAGGATGTAGATTGCAGGCGTATTCCATCACTGCAGCTGCAGGGGATGAAATAGACTTTGTGAATAGAAAATCTTTTCACGCTCTCTATGTGAAGACACAATACAGCATCAATAACCAGTTCTCTAGGACCACTGTGTCCTAATGATGGGGCACAGATGCAGCTTTGTGCTTTGGCATTTACACTCGAGTCATCCACTACATCCTCAGGAGCAGTGTTACTTCTGGCATTTACTGTGTTTTTATGTTGCTTAAATCATCATGATTATAATCTACTAAATAATTAAGGATTATATGTCAATGTATTTATTTTGTTTACAGAAGAAATTATATGGTTGATCTGAAAAACAATCTTTTTTTTTTCCAGTGCCAACTACTGATTGTTTGCAGAACATTGGAACATATGCAAAACATCCTGTTTATGAATAGCTCTGCTCTCCAGTAAACACACACACACAAACACACACAAGTCCTTGTAATTATTCATAACCTGCAATGTAGCTTTTCTATGACTCTGTAACTGTTGCACATTGAATATTATAAAACTTTACTTCTACGCAAATTCCCAAGTCGAGAAAAGATGCATAAAATAATCATTCAGACAATAATAGTTGCTCAGACCCCCGAAAAACATCTTTAGTATTTTTCTACTAAATAAATATTCATGATAAATAAGCAATAATCAAAGCTAGAGTTCAGAAAAACATCCTTGGGTTATATTTGCAAAATGTTGTCAAAAAATCAACTAATCTGCCTCATCAGGACTGTTTGACAAATGTCACTATTTACTATTAAATTGGCCACGTCCACTGGTGGCTGGCATTCGTGTCCGGGATATTTTGGCTTCATTTCTGGTTAGTGGAAGGAAGTGGAGATGCGTCATCCGTCTTTATCTACAGTCTATGATGTGAACACAAAGTCCTACAGGGCAACACTGTCTACTCAGCTGACGTCCTCTGACCTGCCATGGTTTCATAACCCAAACATTCTCAGTGTTTTACATTCTTTCATTTATTTGTGATTTTATTTTTTGCTATTCAAAAAGTGTCACATCTTATTTCGTTGTTGAGCTGCATTGATCCACTCAGCATCAACTTGCATCTCTCTGTGTCTTTCACACACACACACACACTCTGACAATAGACCAATCTGTCATCATCAGTCTGACTAGAAACAACATGACATTTGGTCTTTTCTGAACTTCAACGATGCAGCTACATGTTTATTTGCATATAGAGCGGCAAAGTGAGATCCATCCGATTGCAAGTGGTCACTGGAGACGCATTCTATTGATTCTATTGATTCTATTGACAGACGTGAATATGTGCTTAGAGCTGTATCACCAGAGTTTTTCTTAAAGAACCACACTTAACATTAGAATTAGAAATGGGCATTAGAACATGTTTTTAAAAACAGACTTAATCATAGGTCACTCTCTGGTATGCATACGATCTGGATCTTAGCTCATAGTGATTAAGTGTGAGATCATGAAGAACAGTAATATGTTTTCATAAAATATTAAAATCAATTCTTGTACTGATCGGGAGCCCCTGTAGAATCTCAATCGCTGCTGTGAAGTGATCGAATATGTTCCAGATTCTGTCCCCGTTGTGAAAATGTACAAAAATCTTTTAGAAGTGACATCATAGGTTTTGTGTTGACTGTGTGTAAGTGTTGATGTGACACAGGACTCACATCTCACTGTCGTCTAGCTAATGTGAGGAAAACCTAATTATTGCCGAGACCCGATCATGATAATTAACTGATGAAATTCAGCCGGCTAATTAATTCCAAAATGAAGTGAAGTTCGTACTTGTAAGAAATCTTTAGAAGGTGTGTCATTGGGAAAGTGTGTGTGCCTGAGTGTGCACATATGTGTGTGTGATACATGCCATCTTGTCTCCACCTGCCTGCAGTGGTGAGGTTAGTTTTTTCAATATCTCTCTCCCCGTCTCTGCCACTAGAATCTGAAACTGAATATAACATTTTATCATCTGCAGCACAAACCTGATAAGACCTGTCCCTGCCTCTGTGCCAGTCTCCTCATTGCCATCATTACTCACTGTGGCTCTGACATCGAGTTAGCACACAGCTCAGGGCATGGTGCACTGTTCATGATGTGCCCTCATTCCACCCACCTATTATATCAACAGTGTGAGGGGTGAAAATGCAAAGCTCCTGTTGAACAAGTGATGAATTTAGAATAGCGCTCTCACTTTGGTGGCTTATTCAGATCGCCTTGCTGATGATTACCTGTCATTACTCCAGACATTGCTGCAAATGCTCAAAATTGACAGGGATTCTGGGAGATTGTTGTGATGCACGTGATGCAGTCTACACTTGATACGAGAAAAGGCTCCTTTCAAAACGACACATGTCCTCAGATGACAGAAACCAGCAGCTCATAACTTCAGCACCTCAGTATTTCTAAATGAAGTCATGAAAAGATCTTGTGATGATGCACAATTTTTCGAGTCAGCAGCGATTTAGCAGCAGTGCGTTGATATTTGATCCAATTTCATTTCATTCTCAGATCCATATCGCTGCACCACCACGGTGTGACCTGGTTAATTTCGCTGACACAAATTACTACCCAGTCGTTCTTCCCAGGACTGGTAAACTAGGCGAAGGACAACAGGACCTTGAATAGATTGCACACAAGATGTACTCGGTGACAGTAGACTAATCGTGAGCGCTGGTGAGGTCTACGTTTCAAGCCAGAAAAAGCTTTTGACTGATGGTGTGCTCTCACCTTTCACAAGCTTGAAGTTGAACAGTTGGGAGGTAAAAACAGTCTCCATGATGAACTGCCAAGTCTTTCAGGTTGGCTCTGGAGATTTTTTTCAAATGTATATGATATCATTGAGAAACTACATTTTTAAAGTGTAACTTTCTGGTGCTGTGATCAGGGCGGTTGATGTGATATTACCATGACGATGTGAGCTGCATGGCATGAATAGCTAAGATCTATTTTCATGTGTATTCCCACAGCTGTTCATGCAGGTCGATGCCCTCTATCCAAAGAGGTTTGGGACCTGGACCGACTTCGCCAAGAAATTCTGCAACGCCCATTACAGGTGAGCTTTCAGCACTGACCCACAGAATGACACGCACCTCGCACAAACGTATATGAAAGCGCTATCAGTCGTCTTACTTAACTCGGCAAATAAATCAAAATAAATATATTTTCAAACTCATTCTTTCCAAGTGTAATTCCTCCGTTTGGAGTTTCATTAAACCTCACCTACCATTTAGTTATCAGTCTTTTAAAGTGAGCATTGGGATAAGGTGGACTCTACCTGAGCCTGGTGTGGTGGTGCTGCTGAGCAGGTTTGTTGTCAGAGCCAGACCGCAACTGAAGCCAAGCTTTAAATGCCAGTTGGCTGCTGGTTGCTCGCGACGATCAGTTACATGTGTGAACAAACATCAAATACATTGTTTTGGATGCCCATCAAAGTCGGCAGTTCGGTTGGAGATGGGCCCGACGGCATTAATGATAACAGTTTGTATATAATGGCACTTAGTGTGGCTGGGGAATACCGTTCTGAGCCACACACACATTCATACAAAAGAGGAATCACAAGGTGGTTCCATAACGTGTTCCTATTACAGTCCCTTCATAACAGTGAAGTCCAGGAGACAGAAAAGCAGCATCGCAGCAGCCCGGTTCTTGGTGAAAATCCTCACACCAGACATAAACGTTGTTTTCGAAGGAGTGAGTCGGTTTCTCTTCCTTCAGCAACCACAAGTTTGAAAATCGAAGTGTGAAACAGTAAATTCTGGCAGTGCCTTGTTAACTTTGTCCATACTTCCAGCCAATATGGCAGATAACCAGCCTTTGTATTGAGGGCCAGCACTATTCTAAAAATCCATTTGGCGGATAAATTGTGAAAGTTGCTGGTGAGTTTTGGGATGAACCTGCTGCTGTGGCCATTAGACAAAATAGTTTCCATTCTGCAAATTGCCCTTAAGCTAAAAACTGATCCCCGGACTGCTCCAGCAGAGCTGCTCAGCGATAAACAGTGGAAGGCTGTTGTGCTACTGGGCAGCTCCCAGGTGGGAAGGTTTATATGTGTTTAACTATTCCTTCAGGGCAGTGCTGTAAATAAGTATGTTTTCTTAGAAAGTTTGTCTCCGTGAGAAATGTGTCTAGCAAAAAAAAAAAAGAAAAATGCCGACCTCTCGTTCAATCTCTCACAGGTACATTGGGCGTCACAGACAGTGGGACTGTCGCGGTGCGTCCAACCTGAAGGAGCTGCACCAGCAGCTGAGTCAGATCATGATCCGTCGTCTCAAGGCTGAGGTGCTCAGCCAGCTGCCCACCAAAATCCGACAGTGTATCCCCTTTGACCTGCCCGACAAGGCTGCAAAGGTACTTTTCAGAGGGCACGTTTTTTTATCTGCACAGACATTTATTTCTTTTGATATTTGTTTGTTTTATCCATTAATTTATGCTTCAAAAAATTAATATATGGCCATCTACTGTGACTTCCTGATTAATAATGAAGGCACAGTTTCATGCTGGCTGCCAAAATGAGATTCTTTGGGGTTCTCAGCACACAGGGAGTGATTAATTAAACTTTTCCCCACAAATCACACCAATATTTGATTATTTGTTTGCCTCAGCTGATTCTCAATTCAATTAATGCTTTTTATTCTTTTATCAATCAAAAACACCAGGTATTGGGCTCCATGCAAGAACCACTGGCACAAACTATTTAATTCTTAAGTGACACATAGAAAAGATTTAGACAACTTGTCACATTCATCAATTATGAGTCATGCACAGACCTTGTCTGCGTTTCTAAGTGGGAAAAAACCCTTCTTTAGATTTTGAATGAATCATCATGCTTCAATCTGAGTTTTAATGCGATTAGAGCTGCAGCAATTATATATAAATTGATTGATCAAACTATAATTATTATATTCCTTAATATAATATTTTGTATTATTCATTTTGAATCCAGAAAGTAAATATCAAATAACTGTAGTGGAATTAAAAAGTACAATGTCTGTCACTGAATTATAGTGGAATAGATTATAATACAATATTAAAGTAAATGTACATGTAGCTCCAAATTGTACTTAAGTACCTTAAATGTATTAGCAAGTTTCATCACAGCAACTTTTACATTTCAGTAGTTGGAGAAAATTCTCTTTCTTCAATAACACATATCTCTCTTAGGGGAAACATAACTGATTCATTCTAATAACTGACAATGTGGTATCACTGTGTAATATCCTGTTTTCCATTTCAATGACTGTATTAACAATTTCTAGTTGTTTCCATGATACTGTTTAAATTTGTTATGTTTTCATCACATTTTTGACACAAGTTCTGAAGCTCCACCGTGTTAAATCCCTCTTTCCTTGAGTAACATTGTTTTGAATCAAACAAAAACACAACAACATTCTCAAATAGACACATTTTCCAGTCCAGTGAATCCGACATGTTAAAAAAAATAGCAAGAAAATGTTCCTCTTCTTCTCTGACTCCTTAAAAACATTTCTGGCATTTCCTAGAATAAACGATTTACATGTTATTCAGTTACAAGTAATCATCTTTGTCTTTCTCTTTTGGCATCGCAGGCTGGTGCTTCTGCTTGATAAGAACTTGATGTTTTCTGTTTACTCATCAATTCACACCTGATGGCTACTGGGTCCAGTGTAGAAAACTGCTTATTGCAGCTTCAAGATTAAATAACTTACCATTAGGCCAAACTAAGATGCAGTGAGATCCCTCTTAATGTGTGTTCTCCTTCCACCATTTATTTGTAGATCTATTTGTAGATGTTGGAATGCCATGTTTTGTGTGTAGGTGTTCGCATCACTTTTAGCCTCCCCAGAGTTATGGTTGCAGTTTCTGCCTCCCACGTCTAGCTGGATGCGTGGGAATTTATACGTGAATGCTAATGTGGCTCTGACCTGGCCTTTGCGCCTGTCACTCCGCGCATCGGCTCACTGGTGGCAAGGCTACGAAGGGTTAGACAACCCACTGTGTGTGAGAATATGCGCTCCGAAGCATCCACGGAAAACCCTTATCGTAACAGCAGGAGTCGAAAAACACTGGAGGAGCTCTTTCAGCAGTAATTATGCACCGAGCCACCATCCCAGGAATGACACTATAATAAGGAAGTTACTCAGGAAAGTGATGATGCAGGATTTTACCCCAGTCTCCCTAAATGTTAAGTGACGCTTTAATTGGGGGCTAAATATGGTCAGTATTTCTACATTGTGGCGCCAATTAGGCCACCGAACGTACGCGTAGAACTGGGAAAAGTTCATGTCATGTCATGTAGCTCCCACTTTACTCTCTTATCTCAAGCCGGCTGAAACAGCAGCGTCCATGCGTGGTCTCCTCAGAGGCTTAGAGATCATTTGTCCTTTTTTTTTGCATGCATGCATGTAAAAACATACAATGGAAGTAGTTTGAAGAGATGAGAAAGGGAGGTGTGAAGTGGTCAGTCACCCAAATCTGCAACCAGGAAAATATGAAAAATAGAAAACACAAAAGGCAGCGTGGACCTTTTTTCCTGACTGTATCTACTATGTACCAGCACCCCTCACCAGTTCATTCCTCCTATCTCATTTTACTCCCTAATGATGGCTTTTATCATCTGCAGCCAGACACTTTTTATGTCCCTCCTGCCCTTTACTTTTTCAGCCCTGGCCTTTTGTCAGCATTAGTCTAGTGAATATCATCGAGGGTGGAGTGTTTAGCAACTCGTGTTATTTTTCTTATTATTATTTTTTCCGTCGCATTATGAAGAAATTCTCGGATGTAAAGTTTTTAATTAAGATAAAAAAACATGGCGAGACAGTCTGAGCTGCTTTTCTGGAGGTGCTGCTTAGTGAAACATCTGAGGGAAGACATAAAGGAAATGCAGCTTTTATGCTCCTTGGATATGATAATATTTATTCATTCCACCGTCCTTGACTTTGACGAGGTTTGAATCCACTGAAATGCTAATTATGGCAATAGATGGTGCAGTGCCTCCACATCTCACCACAGTTGTTTCATTGTAGCAGTGTAGAACACTGGGAAAGTTGCGGTATAGTGAAACTTGCACACGGAGGAAGCCTCGGTTACATGTGTGTACGCTTGAAATAATAAGACTTCTCTCCTTTTCTCACAGGTTTTATTTCTTCCCCTCCGACCTCCTGCACACATCCACCATGATGTGCATGTACTGTATGTGCTTCCTCACACACTGCTGCCTCTTCCTTCAGTCCGCCATATGGTTCACAGTTCTCTGTCGTTTGATTTGCGGTGCTTTAAGAGAGCGCTCGCTGCTGTGGAACTTTTACACGTTTTGTTTCTCATCTTTCAGCCTGAATTTAGACAGATTCCATGCAGTGTTGTTGCAAAATAACCGTTAATGACAAACCTTTTCGACAATTAAAGAAAGAAGTCATGGGGGTTCAGCATTCTTCCTGAAATTATCTGCACATCTGAGTTATTGCAGGAAAATTAAATCAAACATACGGCATGCTGCTTTTCTTGTCAGATTTCTACATGACACAAAATGTGCTGAAGCCTGCTGTTAATGAACTAACTTGTATATGAGTTCTGTTTTTATGATAAACAGTCCTAACCCACATGTCGACAACAAAGCACGGCCACTCCCTGCGTGTCTTGTTTCTGAGCAGAACGCAGCATATGCTTCCCTTCGCCGGCAGCCGCTCCCACTGCGATCCTCTCCGCTCTACACTCCGCCTTAAATACACCTCGCCAATCACCTTGAGAGCACGCAAGCCATCTTTGATTTATTGTGCCGGCCCGCTTGCTTCTCCATCTTCGACCCCAGCTTGTCACAAGAAGGCTATAATTGGGAGACGCTCATGACCCACCTAGCACAGCAGCCCAGTCAGAGGGGGTGGCATCCTTGGGAATTCTCCCTCTCTCTCTCTCATTTTTTTTCTCCCTCTTCCAGGGAAAGTAGGACACACAGCAGCACCATTAATTGTTTTGCCCTTTATACCTCAAAACAGTAGCGAACAAGTGCGAGAGTGAGAGAGAAGAGTGGATGATGGAAGAAAGGAAGCCGCCTCATCGTCTATGTGCTCTCCTTCTTTGCAGGAGGCCACAGCCAGCTATGCCAAGTGGGAGAGACTGATGAAGGGACTGGGGTCAGGGGGCAACGCCATGGACAACTCCGTCACTGAGGTCATGGGGCTGGTCAATCAGATGTACACGCAAACAGCTATAGCCAAGGTAATGGGAAGACAGTAGGTCTCAGAGTACATCTGGTTTTAGCCCAGCCTATGTCATTATACCATACGGTGTATCTTTGAAGTTAAGCAGTATGTGTTTGTGTACTTTCTAAATATTTTATTCATATATGTAGATGCTCCTTTGGTTTGGTGCTGAGTAACACAGATACCACAGAGTAAGAAAACTACTCTTTGCTGATGTTAACAAAAATGTCGAATAACACATCAACCTCCCCTTTAAACATCACAGTAGTTTGATGGTTAGATGCTGAGAGTTCTTCTCAGGGCACTTGTACACTCAAACCTTTATAGACGGAGAGCTCCAGTCAAAATCTAACATTAGTTGCTATCAGCTTTATTATCAAAGAGGCAAAGATATAGAGTTGAACTTTTCAGCAGCTCAGAAAATGCAGCCACAGTTTCGGTTTGACGTGGATTTTGCATCATTTCAGGAAGTGTGTTGGATCTCAAGCTTTGACCAGAGGGTTGGAGTGTGGATCATATTGAAAGTAAAATAAATCAGAATCATGGAGACAAGAAGAAAACAAGTGCAAGTATAAGATGGACAAATAGATTCATTTTTGACAGAGTGCTGTAAATGTTCCTCCCGTTTTAAACTGGCTCTTCTGACTGAGTTACCAATGGGAGTGATAGGGGGATAAAATCCATTAATAAAGTTTATCTGAAGTTATTTTAATTTTCTTGGGTACCTTGAAAGGCGCTATATAAACCTAAGTTATTATTATTATTACATGTGGCTTCAGCAGTCTGGGTTTTAAAATTAGATTTATATCTTCCAAAGCTACAGAAGTTTTAATGCCAAATTCTGTTTGTGGTACTGTCTCCTATTTGTCAAACTGACAGTTCATCAGGGCAGCTTCTTTTATTTGCCAGTAACCTTTGTTTATTTGACAAAATGCCCATAAAAAAAAGGGTGCTCCCTCATCGTAATGTTTTGCAGAATCATCCAACATTGAGTTCTTGTTTGGTGATGGTGTCTGAGAACTCTGGCAATCTGGGAAAAATGACGAATTCTGCACTAATTCTGTTCAAACATGAACTCCAGAAAATGTCTGACCCCTTCATGACGCCCCTTCCACAGCCAAACTGTGAGAAAACAGGGCAGCAAATCTTCTCCGAGAAAGATTCCAAAGATTTTAAACCTCTGTAACTCCTCTGAAAACAGTCAGTTTAAAACACAAAGAAAACATATACAAGCCAAATACAAAGCATTAGATATGGTGTGTACTTATTCTTCATTTTCACAGTTCAGGAAAAGGTGACTTGATGGCACAGCATCATGATCAGAGCACTTGTCCGACCCCTCAGGGAGATTTCATAGGAGAGCATCGCCATGGTAACAGGGCCTAATGGTCGCCAGTGAAAGCACTTAGACAAAGTAGGGAGTTATAACAGAGGTATTATTTAGTTGTGTCCAGCCTGGCATGATTACACCTTATCTCAAAGTTACACACCGCAGTAGCATCTCTGTGATGTTGTTGCTATGGAAACTCCGTCAGCTCTCAGTTTGAAGAGTTTTTTTTTAATGAGAGAGAAATAACAATGTGGGAAAGTGGCGGGATGCATGCGGTATGAGAAAGGTTGCGATCGGCGCAACTGGTGACGAGAATCTAACAAGTGTTTACATTTCCTGTTCCTCAGTGTTGACATGTACAAGTTTTCAACCTCTGATCAGTTCCCAGCCTCGCTTATCTTGATGCTAAGAGGTAGTTCCTGTAGTTGAGTAAACATTTCCTCCAAATATCGTATCCCTCTCCTATCATCTTGCATGTTCGAGGGCTGGCATTCCTCTCAATTAGCCCGACGCCCTCAGCCATGAGGAGCGTGGCCCCTAGGTTAACGAAGACCGGAGATAACCACGGAATCCAATCATCGACACGCTACTTGCTCAGCCTACCTCCAAGCTTGGATCTTTTTTTGTGCCTGCCGTTGTTTGCTGATTGGATTTCTGCTCAGTTTAGCCTAACACCGGACCTCCTTTCATTGCAAAGCCCCCCCCACCCACTCGCCCACCTCAAAGCCGATACCGCTGGCCCAGCCTCATTTCCTCTCCTATCGGTTTTAAGAGTCAAACACACTGTCTCTACTTCAGAAAAAAAAAGCGTTCTCTCTGCTTCTTTTGGATCATCAGGAGGGGTGGAATGGTGTGATGGATTCACACATCTATGTCACTCTGACGAGCGTCACGGCCCCTGCCCGCCTGCCAGTCTGCCTTGCGACGGAGCTGCCAAACGCCTTTGGGGTATTTTTATTGCTTTACCCGCCAAGCATCTGCTCCCAATTACCCAGAGAGGACAGCTCTGATGCTGGACTTTAAAGCAAGCTAACGGGCCGCTTCAGACAGCCGAGAAGTTTGTGCACTAATTAAACTCAGCGGAAGGAAGCTGGTGAAGCCAGGCCGTCAGTAATGAGGACCCCCCAGATCAGAACAGGGTCGGCAGGCCTGGCGGAGAGATTCATTATCAGGCGCATTGGCTAATTATCAGCAAGGCAAAGCAGAGGTTCTCCCACCAGAGCAGGTGTGATGGCTGCAGAGGTTGTCAGGTTGCAGGAGGTGTGGAGATTATAAGTGTGGGATTCACACCGTGGAGAAAGGCCTGTCTCCAAAACCGTCTAGTAAGGGCTCTGTTCAAGTCAAATCAGACCTCGGTATTTCTCACTAGTTGGAGCTATTCTTGGGAGCTTTTTGGCCTGGGGCTCTGAAATGAGCCGAGCCCGGCTGCTCAATGACACGCTCATACAGCACATCCTCTCCAGCTTTGCAGACGGTAGCGGCAGCGGCCACAGCCATCACAGTGTGATCGCTGGGCAGCATTGCACGGTGAATTGATAGATACGGATACCTGCAGGGTACAGTTAACTCACTCGCACTTCTGCAGCTTCCGTGCTTTTTTGGATTTTTAGCCTCACGCTGTCAATCAAGGTCGGACGCTTCAGCAGAAACAAGCGAGATGCTGTTAAATCTGGGCTGTGATGTTTATGAGGCATTGTTACCACTTGACTTCATAAATAAAACAAGACTAACAGGTAAAACAAATGCCAGGCATGAATAAAAAAAGGCTAGAAATATACAGGCAAATAATTCCAACGTAAAATAGCGCCCGAGAATTAGGATGATTGTTTTAATTAAATGAGTAAAAGTGCTTTATCTTTTTAAAATGACAGATTCTTGGATTCATTAAATCATCAGATTAAAAGGGGACATTTCTTGTATGTGTTGTTGACGGCCCCTTCCCAAAGAAAAAGAGCGCACACACCAATCATATCTCCAAGTTGTGACTTATTGATTTGCTCTCACTATCTGCGAGCTGACAAATGCGCCCCAGTCGCTCTGTGTGCTCTATCCTTTTAAAGTCTGGATCCCTGGCATTCAATAGCGAATCGATCACACAGAAAGGATGCCGCGGTGATTAATTGACTTCTTCACTGATCTAGCTGATTCCTCTGTGTGCGGTCGACCAGTAAAGTGATGGATTCAGTGGCTCCCTTTCATCTGTGTCTATTTCTGTATGTGCTTGTTTGTGTGTGTGTGTGGCCAGGCGGGAGCCGTGAAGGACTACATTAAGATGATGTTGGAGGCAGAGCAGCTGAAGTTCCTGGTGTTCGCCCACCACCTCACCATGCTGCAGGCCTGCACCGAGGCCGCCATGGAGGCCAAGGTAACCTCAGGCAGTCCACATGTTACTGGATCCTCTTAAAAACACGTTAAAAGGAAAAATAATACTGTGTACATTACACTGCAGCTTCTTCTGTTTATATCGCTATGGTAACTGTCTCCAAAGGGAAAAAATTCTTCCATTTCACGCACACAGCCTCTAAACTCTTTGGTCTCCCCACCCCCAAACGTTTTGGATCCTGGTTAAAACCATCGCTCACCATAGCACACAGCCTTGTTCATCCCTTTGTCAAATTCTTTATCCCTGATATTCTAAATAAGAGGCAGATACAGGGTGCTATAGCACATCTCTTTGAAAACAATACCCTGCTGATTAGAGGGACACGCTTATCTATTTATGGATGTGTGCATGCGTATATGTATGGATTTACATGGATGCTTCTGTGTCTCAGGGAGGGTTGATCTCGCTAAATTCCCGATACATGGACAATGCACATAATTAACCCCTTTTCACTGCTGGAATGTCACAACACATCACATATATCCATCGTGATGAGAGCCTCGAAATACATCTGCATGGAAGGTGACACTAATTTCAAGTGCTTGCAGGGGTCGATGTTGATGGGATGAGCAAACTATAGCATTTGAACGTTACCAGGACAACTAATACCCCAAAAAAAGAGTCTACAATTATTGCAGTGGCCAGACATAAAAAGAAGACTCACAATGCACGTTGTGAGGCCGCAGACTTTAAATACAGATAGACGATGCATCTCCACTTCCTCCCTCTATCCAGGAATGAAGCTTATATATCCTACATTCCAACATTTGTTAAGCCCTAATTCTAAATCTGTAAATCTAGCTAACTATGTGGGTAGGTAGTTACTTCCCAATCCATGCATCTACAATTCGTCAGCTGATCCATAAAGAAATCAGCTTCCAGTTCCTGTGCACTTCACCTTATACAACACACTGCTCTTACAAAGATTCTGCTCACCTTCAACCTCCAGGACTGGTTAAAAAAGCCCTAGAATTCATGTTAGTCTCGCACTAATCACTTAGAAACAAGAGGGAGCACTGTTTTTACATGGTTGATATTTCATTCTGGCGCAAATGTTCATTTCTGTCATTTCCATTTAACAGTTTCAAGTTGTTTCCAACTGCACAGACCTGAATTGGCCATTAATGGTAACCTGGAAGTACTAAATGTGCAGAATGTGTTCATATTTCACTCCTCCTTGCTGGCTAACCAGAGGTAATTGGGCCCTTACTTGATTTTTATTCCTTCATCCATAGTCCCGCTGTGTTTATAAGTCAAATCCCTGCCATCCATGATTAACTTAGACAGAGTGCTGAGCTCTAAGTTCGGCTTGTGCTTCAGCAGGGGGATACACAGCGGATGTTAAAAGTCATGAATTATTTACGTCTTCCACTTCTTCACTGAAGTCAGGTGCAATATTTAGATAATTACAAATTGGAGTTTTGAAACACTGGAACTAAAGTTATTCTCTTAATCATCATCATCATCTGAGAGTGTCACATTTTTTCTTCTTTTTCCTCTTAAACTGCTCCTCACTGAGAAAAGTAAACTTTACTTCAACAATTCTTCTGCAAAGGCGCATTTCACAAGTTATCATCGCCGGCAACCTGTGAGAGTTCAAGTGCAGAGGTACGACGTGCGATATCACATTGCTCTGTGACACGCTCGTTCTCTGGTTGCATTCGCACTCATCAATTAACAAGGATGGGCTAAAAAAAGCAGCGATGATGAGAGTTTTGTTAGAGACAAGTGAATACACCGCTCCTATCGCATGATGTTATCGCACTTTTGCTTTTCTCACCAGATGTCGAACTGGTTGGAAGGTTTGTTTAATAAAGTAAGTCATATTTTTTAAACTAGTAAATAAAGTGCACTAAATGCCAGATAAACAACTTTTGTGAGACAACAGAACAAATGTCTACAATAGCATTCTTGTAACCCCTTATTCAATTTTTTAAAATTTGAATATTACTTTTCTTTAATGATAACTTGACGTTTGCTTTAATTATTTTGTCTTGTAAAGCACTTTGTAAATGTTTAGAAAAGAAAGTGCCACCTTGATTGTTATTATCATGATTAGTTCTCTTTATTTGACATTTTATTTTTGCCGGAAATGTCAAACAGTCCTCTGTGGTCTTTCTCAGCAAGGTTCTCCTTCATATTCATGCAGTCATAGTTACATTCACACGTGGGAGCTGCGCCGCACAAACACGCTCTCCCGCCGACGGCCACCGAGCATCTCTGCAGGGGTGGTGAGCCAAAATCAAAAGGATTCAGTCGTGCATTAGCAGCACAGTGAATGTCAAGTTCCAGTTCAGGTTTAATGATCATGCAAACCACTGCTCTCTTTGTCTGGCTTCATGTAATGTTACAAAATATTGTGTTGTTAGTGCAGTTTTCATTTCCTCTCAAAGAAGCTGTTTTATATTGAACGCTACCAGTTCAGTGTTTTCCATTGTGCATTCATTCACACACCCGTCGTTGAAACATCTACACAGTGGAAATCAGGATAAAATAGAAATGCTCATCTCCTTTAGTGTTCCAGCACCAGCTTTTTAAACAGGGACAATACCATCCCTCGCTAAATGTGGGAACCTTTAAATGGGAAGTTCAAACAAGCTCAGTTACATTATCTTCCCCTGAATAAAGGAGAGAGGTTCACTCCAGATCACAGCCAGATCCAGGCCAGTATAGCTGTGACAAATAATGTAACCTCTCACAAAAGACCGTATTTGTCCGGCTTTGAAAGTTTGGAATTATGTTTTTTATGTTGCTCGAGAAAAGTTGAATCCATAACAACTTGGTTCTGTGTCATGTGTATACTTTCACCTTCTACCCTCTGTATTTGTTTGTTTGTTAGTTTGTTTGTTAGCAGGATTATGCAAAAACTACTCAACCAATTTCTGTGAAAATTAGTGGAGGGAAGAACCCATTGAAGTTTTAATATCCAAATCCAGTGTGCCGTGTTGCAGGCGTTCCATTGGCAGGCATTGCTACCTGGTTTCTTACTTCACCACTGTCATCCATTGTGAATTGAATTTTCCATCTGTTGTCTCTGCTCCGTCAGACTGGTTACATCCGTATCGACGGCAGCGTCCCGTCCTCATTGCGAATCCAGCTCGTGCACAAGTTTCAGAGTGACCCGCAAACCCGGGTGGCCATCCTCAGCATCCAGGCTGCTGGCCAGGTATTTACTACACACACAGACATTTATAAATCAACATATTTAGTTACTTGTTGATCACCTCAGTTTTTATCAATTAATATTTATGTCTTCCAATGCTCATTACTCCCAGTCACACTTAATATCCTGAAGTTTGTCATTGTAAAGTTACTGTGCTTCATAAACAGCAATGTCTCATAAAAGATTCAAAACAGTTAATGTAAATTTGGTGCCTAATTAATTTGTAATTAAGTGAAACCTATGAACACAACAGTTTCCTTCAGAGCTGCGTGGTCATTATAAGAGAAACTAATAAATACAGTTTTTCTCTAATGCAACATTAAATATTGTAATGGGGTCATTTGCTGCATATAAGCAATAATGATGACTGCTATTGGTTTTAATGAATTATAATCAAGTAGAAATAAATTCTGAAATTGTTATTTTACTCTTGATAATAAACTTAATAAACTCACTGACAGCTTTTATTCCGTGTGACTGAATATTTGCAGAGATGTGATGAATTCCAGCCAAAGGATATTGGCACTTGAAGCAAGTGGCATCTAATATTCTCTTATCAAACACAATTTTTAAATTAAATTCCATTGCAATGTTTAAATGAAGTATTTTTGTTCTGATTTGAGTATCGTGTGTGTGTCTCCGCTCTCCAGGGTTTGACTCTCACGGCAGCCAGCCACGTGGTGTTCGCTGAGCTCTGCTGGAACCCCGGTCACATCAAGCAGGCCGAAGATCGAGCCCACCGCATCGGGCAAAAGGCCTCGGTCAACGTGCACTACCTCATAGCCAAGGGCACCTTGGACACTATCATGTGGTCCATGCTTAACAAGAAGGTAACATGAGGGAGTCACTGTGGCAGTCAGCACATATATCACCAGTTATCTATTCATCAATGTCGTATTTAACGTGGATAATAAATCACTGAAATTGAACATGATTTCAGTTTTATCGCTTTTGTATTGATCTGTTTGTTCTATGGGCGATAAATTGACACAGCCTCAAACACAACATAAGCACATGACTACTATATTTAGCTGTATATAATGTATGCATGCATGATTAAAGTTTGACACGTCTTTGAAATTGATTTGCATATAAGAAAAGGCTTCAGGGATTTTAATTAATAATCATAGCTGTTATGATTTGTAATTAAATCTGAATTATTCCACTTAAACGTGATACAGCTCATTATAGAACCGACTTTGAAAAACAAAAACAATTTTCCCACGTCCCTCAGGAAACGGTGACCGGCAGCACGCTGAACGGGAGGAAGGGGTACCTGAAGGCCGAAGAGGGGGACAAGGACAAGTGGGAGTTCCTCAACTTCGCCCATGCGTGGACACCGAGTAACATGGTGCTGCCCCCGCTGGAGGGAAACTCAGCAGATGGGAAACAGGATGTGTTCTTTTCTCATGTGAGTAAGCGGGAAGACGTCATCACAAACATACAGTAAAGTAGTTAATTAACATGACCATAGACTGTGTGTAAGTGTCTTGATCGCCCCCTGGTGGCTGGCGGCAGTATAGGTTAAATACACCGCCTTCTCCTTGTTATTGGGTTGGACATGGACCAAACTAGAAACAACTATTTTTCTCCAAGATGGTTTCTGTCATTTTAGGTAGTTCTTATCACACTGATGTTTGTTCAGTTTGGTTTTAATTAGTTATTTGATGTTACAGAAACTTGGTGAAACATCATGATTGACAGCTGAGACTGACTCACGATTGTATTTACTTGTAATTATTTTTCCAGCTCTTTGTGCTAAATACTGAAAGTTTTCACTATACCGACATTTAATAAAATAACATTTGCGTTCCATTTTCTCTGCACATATCTAGAGACATGTACATGTGTAAAAATCGTATTCAGATACACATTCACAAATCACAGTACTCACATATATTCATAGAGATACAGTGTCACAACTTCCCACAGACAGTTTAAATAATACCATTGGTATTCTGGTACTTTTGTCGATGACTAATTGAGATAACAGTACAGTTAAATACAGTATTTCCTGGAAACATTTGCAACAGCCACATCAATCAAGACTTAATTTGTCCTGCAATATGCAGTCAGTCACTCACAACATTGACGTCATCGCTGCAACAAAAAATGGCAAGTTCCTGTGTTACTGCTTAAGACAAGGCAGGCAAAGATGTGAGGAACTTTGCTGACAGCAGGCGCTAACATTGTGTCTTTATGTTCCTGTAACTACCAAATATAACCTCAGAAAACAAATCCCCCAATACAATAAATGCATGTAAATAAATTATGTCCCACTGCCACAATGTCCTCATTATGTTGTCTCTGTCCTCTTCATCTCTTCCCGTGTCTTCAGACAGTATGAGATACTTTGGCATCTTCTTCTCTGAGTGGCCCTTTTGTTTCTCTCTGGCGTCTGCCTGCTCCATATTCAGTAACTGTGGAACCTTTAGTACCTAAAATATTCTCCCTGTGCTGTAAATCTGTTTGAGAAATGATAGCAGAGGAATTGCCCCTTTTAAACTAATCTGTACAACGTGCTGTAAGTTGCACAATAAATTGAAGCTGAAACTGTAACGAACTGAATCTGAATGTTCACCTGTCAGCTACTGAAATGTGAAAAGCTATCGTGAGTCAGAGATCACTAGACATGAACAAACGAAGGGTAAAATTGCTCTGTGACAATGATGATAAAAAGGAATTTGTCACAATGTTGTGTTGCTTAATCTTAACTTTGTGCTGTGGAGAGTAAAACTAACTTGAGCTTGCATCTTTTTTTCGTAGTTTGATAAAGACAAGCAGAATGACATACGTTCCTTCTTCTCCCCGAGCATGGAGAAGAAGAGGAAGAGAGCAGAAAATGAAGAAACATCTCCCTCCATCTCTTCAGAGACGACTGCTGCATCGGCTGGCAGTAGGATGAGCTCGGAGAAGAGGGAGGAGAGGAGAGACCAGACACTTGACCAGGACTTCTCCCCACAGCTGAAGAGGCTGCAGACCCAGCAGCCCAGCCCAAGCCCCAGGTCTCAATTTAGGGGGAAGAGGAGGTTGACGGCTGGGGGGATCAGCGCCGGTAGCCCACGCACTTCTAGCTCCTTCATGGCCCAGCGGAAGCTCTCAGAGCCCGAGCCTTCATCTGAGATGTGGGACTGTGGGTCCTGCACCTACTCCAACAGCAGCCTGTTGCCTTACTGCGAGATGTGCGAGTTCCCGCGCTCTTCTTCTGCCACACCAGGTATGATTAGGAGGCAATAAACAAATAAGGACAAATCATCTAATCTATCCTCCCCTAATGCATGTGCGTATCGGCCCGTGTGTCCCTCTCATTTCTTCTTTTTATTAATTCCTAAACCCCATTTCACTATTTGCAAAACAAACGAAAATGACAATAATTCCATCATCTCTTGCTTTGAAATGCAGCAAACGAAGCTGAAATCCATTCATTGCATTATTTTCCCTCCCGTCAATATCAATCGCAGCAGTCTGTTGACATAATAGTTTTGAACAGCATTACAGATTTCTCCAGATGGAGATGCATGATAGCGAAAAGATGGAGGCAGGCTTGCCAGAGTCTGAAATAGCTCTGTTAGGAGAATATTGTCTGTCTGTCTCTCTCTCCCTGTCTCTCTGTCTCCCTCGCTCTCTGCAGATGACAAGGACACAGTATAATTCTCACCTGTCAAACAGAGAGAGGGAGAGAGAGAGTGCAGGCGGTCTACTATTGCTGCAAACGAACTTGGGGAAAAGTTGAGCCGGCTCGAGCTGATATCTCTGACAGCCTATGATTGTATTTTGCAAGAGGGAGGGGAGGGAAGTCGTTCTGACCTGGCAGGCTGCAGGTCCACGCTCTTTAGAGGTCTGAGATGCATCAGATCATCTCGGAGACGTCTTAAAAATGTATATAACAATTCTGATGCAGGTTCAGCAGTGATAACAGGTGAAGCAGGATGAGTTTTATTGCTTCTTTTAATGCTGGTTAGGTTGATATTAGAAGCCCTGTAAGTTAAAGTCAGAAGAATCTATTTATCTTCACACCTTGCTCCTGTTTCCTGTCTACTACCAGAAGATTCAATACATATAAACAGCACTAGACAACATGCACACCCGGCTGGCAACCTGCACGGCCCTGTTTGAAGAAAACAAAGCTCTCACACTTAAGATGCACAATCCTGAAAAAACATAGAGGTGCAGAAACATCACAAATACAAACAGAAAATAAATTCAAATATATACATATCACAACGATCTTTTCTTTTACCCCTGTTTACCCCATCTATCTAACTGTACAATAAACTCTGGTGTGTTTGCTGCCTCGTCCAGTTGAACCTCTGGTTATGAGCAGCATAAACACACACACGCGCACACACACACACACACACACACACACTTTTTAACAAAATTCAACCCTCACACACACACATTTCATGCAGCAGATGCTTGATAACTATTCAGCAATCACACTCTCTTCTTTGTCACAAGCGGCACTCTGCATTCACAGCAGCAGGCTGTGTCAGCTCACTAGACGCAGGGATTTTAACAACCTGCTAAATTTGTAAATGACAGACTGTGCTGAAAAATAACAACTGTATTTATGGAGATATCTCTCAACTTGGCACCGCAATTCTCGGCTCGTGGAAAATGCAAGAAAATAATCAGCTCAGAGCCTGTAGCACGACATGAGAAATGTTATCGCTTCAGGAGCAACAGTTTCTCACAACAGATGCAAAGGAAGCTGCGACACCGTGTCAAGTCGTATCAATGGTATTAAGACATGTTGTGGAAAATCAGAAAATATCGGCACGTGACAAAACGTCATAGCTTCTTGTTTAATGTAACAGAACAGACGAACAAGCGTCAAAGGGATTTGGATTACATTTTTGCAGTTTTGAGCCCCGTGCCAAAAATATACCAAACCAGCAACTGGATATTGATCTGTTTGTGCCAGAGGGAAATTAAGAAATTAAAAGGAAAGAAAGATTTTTATGATTTGTTGAAAAATGTTTGAGCTGAATGGGAAACAAAGTGGCTGGAATGGCAGGTTAGAGGACGGCTACCAAATGTCAAAGCGGTGAATTGCGTCGCTGGAGATCACTTTGCCTGATTCCATTCTTGAAATCCATGATCATTTTCAAAATAATTGGTCTTAAAATCCAAAGTGAAATCCAATGCCTGACGTAGTGCCATGAGCAGCTACAGTTGCTAAGCTGTAATTGGACACTTGCCTGTTTGAGTGGAGGAGTTTAGTAAATGGTAAAAGACGTTATTTTAAAGATTGGAGACATCCTTGGATAGCTGTAATTTTTTTTATGCAACTCTTGCGATTTAGAAGTTGACTTTTCTTTCCCCATCACTTCTAATGCTTGAATTTATTTTATTGCATTTAATTATAAAAGTTTAACATTTTTAATCAAAAATTATCAATTTATTAGGAGCCAATTGAATCTTGTGCTACACTGTCAGTACTGTAATTACTTTAAATAGAGCTGTCATGGATTATTAGCTTCTTATAAAGCGGAGATTGTCTTTCTCATATGAAGACCTCAGCATGAGATCGTCTGGTGACAAGTCGTTGCAAGCACGTTCATCTCACCCCCGTGCTGGCGCCGTAGTTGTGCACCCACTGAACATTTTCCTGCCATTTTCCTAAGGGGCTAACAGGAAGAGTTTTCTGGGGAGAAACTAACTCGGACATTTGCATTCTCACATACAGCCTCTTTGAAAGACTTCAGTGCACGTCTGAAAGCAGTTTATGTGACAGGGTTTACCGCCTCAGGTGGTTTAATCTGAACTTTTGTTCAGGTTAAACCAGGAGTTTCGAGTTAATGTGTTTGCAGTTTTATTTTATTGTATAGGCTGAGCGTGGGCTTGGTTCAGTCCTTCAGCTCTTTCACCAGAAGACCAGCATTTTTTCTCTCGGCAAATAGCGTTCGCGATGTATACTGGAAAAGGGCAATTGGGTTTTCTCCTGGCACTCTCCAACTTTCAGCCAGCACTCCATCCTTTCCTGATTTTAGTATTTAACAACAGAATGGAGTTGAATGAGCACTCACTGCTTCCCTGTTCTTTGATAAGTCTTTGTCACTGATTGCAGCTGCTTGGCTCCCTGCAGACTTCAATAAAAGCTTGTACTATTTTTATGCGAGTCCTCATGAGGTTAAGTCACTGACTTATACATGGGATCACATGCTTTTTGAATGTATCTGTACATAGTAGTATGTTTGTGTATGTGTGGATTTGGACCCTTATCAAGCCCTTATAGACATAATGGGGCTCTTACTGCAGGGGCCCGGGACAAGGGGGTCGACTGTTAAAGTCGAGGCATAGCCCTGCAGGATTTCCTCCGTTAAC
Organism: Paralichthys olivaceus; assembly: GCF_024713975.1. NCBI lineage: Eukaryota > Metazoa > Chordata > Actinopteri > Pleuronectiformes > Paralichthyidae > Paralichthys > Paralichthys olivaceus. The sequence continues at coordinate 5,164,702 of NC_091116.1, forward strand.
ATCTTCCTTGGTGGGGACAGCTTAACACAGCCGTCTCGCTCGGCTTGTTAGTGAAGGGGGGCAGCGGCGGGGCCAGGAGCCCGGAGACTCAGATGACATTTGAGGGAGCCGACTTAGAGGCTGGCCTTTTGAAGAAACAAGCCACAGAGAGGCGGGATCACTAATTAGCCCTCTGCGTCCCCCAAGTCTCGCAACTTACTGTCTTGTTAGATTTCACACCTCAAGTTCAACAATAATGTGAAAGGATAAGATTTAAATTTAACGAGGAAAGTAGGGAAAGGAAATTGTGCTGCCCTTCCTCTTGAAGAAGTTTGTAGTGACTGAATGTGAAACTTACCTCTGTCTGTTAATGTTTTCTTAATATGAGTGGTGGTGGTGCCTCGGAACATGACTTTAAAGCACAATTTAAAATAATTTGAAGTCTATGAACAGTAATGGCTTAATCCCTGCATTCATTAACATTTCTGTGGCTTGTATTTCTGCTTGACCTTAACAGAATTACACCATTCTGCATGAATAGGAATCAGTTCAGCAGGAATGGAGGTGCAGAGGGAGCTTGATAGTGCATCTACAAGGTGACGTCCCCTTTTGCAAGCGAGATCTACGATTGGCAGTCGACCATTATCAGCTGTTCGAGCACCACCCGGGTGCACAGATGCAGCAGTCACTGATAGTTATTTTGTTTGTATTTGATTGCGCATGATGCAGACGAGCAATTAACAAAGCAATGTGACACAAGCATAATTCATTCTCCCAGCAAATTATATTGGCTGTTTGATCCGAGAGCTGGTGAGAGGAGGAGGAGGGGGGTATGGTGGCAGGCAGGTGTTCCATCTGCAGCTCTTTGCTTCACTGCCGACATGCTACTGAGCAATGACAACAATGTTAACAGTGTACACCTTCAGTTAGAGGTCGACGTGCAGCCGTCAGCCAGCAGATAATGTGATGATTTGGAAAAACACACCTTGGATGATGTTTTATGTGCACTCTAAATGATAAAGGTTGACATCCTCCCTAACAGACGTGTGTGTTTACAAATTCCACGATGCCATGCTAACATCTATCCATCTTGCACAATCACATCCCCTAAAATCGTCAGTAAAGGACAGCTAATAATATCACTAATGAGCCATATTGAGTTTTACTTTCATGTCGGTGCTCATTTTGTCACACTGGCACACTCCTCAGATGATGGATATCTCACTTGGGAATGAAACTCTTCAAAGTCTGATTACACTCTGCAACTCGGCCAATAAAGTGATCTTCATCTTTCTCTCCCTCTCTCCCCCCCTCAGCTGGCTCAGAGCCACCCAGGCCTCAGCAACCCCCCTCAGCCAAGAGGGACCAGACGTGCATCGTCCTCTCCAGCTCCGTCAGCGAGCCAGAGCTCAGCCTGGGAAAAGCCCAGCCTCCGAAACCCTGTAAAGACAAACAGAGCAAGGAGGGGGAGGAGAAAGGGAAGGATGAACTGCTGAAAGACAAACAGAAACTAGGAGAAGCAGAGGAGGAGGACAAGCGGCAGCTCAAAGGCAAACAATCAGCGGGAGAGCGAAGCGTCAACGTCGCTGGCGCGGGCAGCTGCCTCCCCCCTGACCACACACCGGGTAATCCCACCTGCAATCTTCTCCTTTTCATATCTAGGGAAATTGACTGGTGCTTCATTGTCACCTGCCTATCTAATGCTGTTTAATATCATCACTTCAAACCAATAAGGGACTATATCTCATTCCATATGGGGCTAGGCATTATTATTCTTACTATTATTAGTGTCTAGTTGGGCATATTGCCTATTTCTGCACTGAAGAAGCTCCAGGGGGCAGCTTGTTGAAACAAGTGACCTGTTTGGAGTACCAAAATACACACAATGCTCGATAACTGTCCAGTAGGTAACCGATGAGCTCCTGACTGGCTATTTTTAATAAAGTGAGCCGGTGTCTAATTACATAAAAGGCACAGGTTCCCTCCGTGCAACCTGTTTTCCACGTCCACTCCTGTTATACTTGCACATGTCTGTGAGTCTCTGAGGGATGTGAAGAGACAAATTCCCAATTACACAGTATGTAATATTGCAAATTAAGACCTCTGTGTTCAAGTACTTGCGTCTCGAAGGGATACACAAAGCAATAAATTGCGCTAATTACAAAGAACTAATTACACCGTGTGCAATATGAAGAGCTCTAAAAAAATTGCCAGACTAGCAGAGTCTAAGAAAAGCCTGTGACCTGGGTGTTGCCTCTGAAAGTAGGCAGACATTTTGGGTCAGAGTTATTGAAGGATGAAACTGAGCTGATAGCAGGTACTTAACATAGGAATGAATATTGCCCAAGTCATTTAAGTTTTAACAGGCAAGCTATCAACCCCTACTCCCCTTTAACTTCCTAAGATTAGTGTGCAACAACTTGGCACATATACTGTTCCCTCACACACACACACATACACACTTTGACATCTATTAGTGCCCAGAGATTGTCAAGTGTTTGATTTCATCATCTCAGTAGCTGCATGTGTGCCCCCTAATGGTCGAGGATTGGATCCCTCTGCAGCCTCCCCTGCAGTGCCTTGCGTCTGCCCACACTCAGGCCCAAAAAAATGAGGTTTTTATACTTTTTTACTCTTCTTTCCACCGAGGCAGTTTGAGGGCTGGTTTGAAGACGTAGCCTATTCTCAAATTTTTCCACATTTTCGACAGCCAAAGAGTCAGGGCTTCTTGACCGCAAAAACTGGTTTGTGAGCGACAGCAACACTTTGCTGGTCTAAGAGCAAAGAATTGCTTATCTCTGAGGCTGGGGGGCACGATTATTGTTGTTACTATCTATCAATCTTTCTATCTTTCTATCCGTCCGTCCATCCATATATCTATACATCCATCTATACATCTATCTATGCATCTGTCTTCTGTATAAATCTATACAACTATCTATACATGTAAAATCTGTCCATCCTTTAACCTTGTTGGTGGTTTGTGAGTTTGTTAGTTACATGCCGTTGCCAGTCTGTCTCCGACAGTGTGGGTTTTAATATGAAACACAGCAGTTGTCCAGTAAAAGTGACCTATGGGGTCAGCTGCGGTGTCTAATAATTTTCCTCTACCTGCCTGTGGTTTTAGAAGGCAAACCGCAGAGCTGTCGGCCGCCCCCACCTCTTGATTGCTCTGAGATTACTTTCCTCACTGCACAAACAGGCAATCACTCCCGCTCCACCTCTCCTTCTCCCGCCCTCCTTGCTGTCTGTCGCTCTGTTTATCTGCATGAGCCAAACATTTAAAACGCGGATACACGTTTTCTAGAAGGTTAGTTCAAATGTTTCCAGCAGCATCAGCCGTGCCGAGCGTCTTCCCGTTTGAAGAGTGCAGGATTTTCATATCTTTTGTTTCGATCCTGCAGAAGATGAGATGACTCAGTCCAATTAGGCGTTGTTTTCTTTCTCTCACAGTAAAATAACGGATAAATCCCTGGGGGTGTTCTGAAGGCACTGTTCATACTGTGTAAGTGACAGTCTAATAAGACGGCTTTGTAAGATGAATTGCCCCCATTGTATAAATGGCCCACTTAATGCTGCTGGCGCGTTCCACCACTGCAAACTGGGGACATCGTGGTGTTGGTGGAGGGGCGTGCTTTCAACAAGTATAGGGTGCACATTGCTGAGCTGCAAGGTTTCATAACAGATGAAGGACAGATATATGAGATTTTGTGAAAATCTATCGTCCTGAGAATGTTTTGGTTCCAAGTTTGTAGATCTATGCTTTTGATATTTCCTCACATAAAGGGCCGCATTTCAGCAGACGCACGTGGTGAGATCAGAACAGCATGTGCCAGAGCCAGGAAAATTACACCTAGAAGAATGGCAGGAATAAAAATGAACGATGTGGACATTGTGCGGCATAGGTCAAGAGGAGGAAATTACTTGTTACAATGATCTCAGCTTGAACAAAAAGATTTTTAGCACCGTATTCCATCACAGATATTAGCCAAATCAGTGGTGGAAGCCATCATTAATTCTCAAATATGTGCAGACATTTTAAACATTATCCAGTGTTGAGTTTGAGGCTGTAATAAATAAGAAGACAGAAATGATTGGCATATAAAGGCAATAAATAAGTGAATAAAAAACAAATAATGAATTTATCATAGAATATATTTATAACAGAAATATTAAAGGATGATCATATAAAATATAATATACTGTTAGATCATGAAGAGCTTCCAACTGTTTAATAGCTGCACCTCAACATTAAAACTCTGTTATCATTTCAAACTTTTGGCTTCATCTCTGGATAGTGGGAGGAAATCGAGACGTGTCATCTATCTTTATATTCACTCTATGGTTCAAAGCAGTTGTAATCTTCTCTAATGACATGGTACCTTATAGTTAAAATGTAAGGCTCATTTAGGCTGACAACCTTGGGAGGGATATCTGTCCCAGGATGTTCCTCTGTCATTCACTCGCTGATTTGTCCCATAACCACCAGAGACCGTGTCCAGGTACACGGCAGCCCTTGTTCCACGGAAACAGTCTTGTCACAGACATCCGGCTGTGTGGCTATTTTACTCCATTAGCAAGCCAAATGGACACACACACACACACACACACACACGCACGCACTAGACAAGGCAGACAACTGGCCACACGAAGTGATTTAAGGCAAGTATCATCAGAGTGTTATAGGTCATTGTCTAAATGAAGCGTGGTCGAGCAGCGGCGGTCTCATTTCCACCGCCTGACCTTTTCTTGCTCGATGCTGGCAGGATGAGCAAGCTACACAGCTGACATTAATGACCCGCTATGTCTTTTCTCTCTCTCTGTTTCTCTCCTTCTGTGACTGTCATTTTATCACTCTCTCTCTCTCTGTCTCTTTCTCTCTCTCGCTCTTTGACTTTCTTGCTGTTCATCCCGTTGTTCAGCAAATTCTTGGGCAAACTTGTGAAAAAATAATTTGGAAGGTGTCTGTCAAAGAAATGGGCTTCCTGCGGGGCTGCACTGTTACACGACAAAGTGGAACTGATCTGTTAAAGCTGTACTTAAAAACTAAAGACAAATGAAAAAATTATTTTTAAAATTTCTATCTACAAGTGGCCTGATCACACGAGCATTAAAAATCCATACTATGCGTTGTGTTGTCAAACTAAAGGAGGTATTGGTTTATGACATGACTTGAGGCTTTTGTCAGAAAAACAAAACATGACTCTGCAAATGTATGGCTCATTTTTTCCACCTATTATTTAAGCAGAAACCTGAAACCGATGATCAGCATGTGGTGTGATCTACCAATCAGGTCCAATTTAGAGAGACATCCTGTGTGTATTCCAGTCTGCTGTGTGCTCAGCATTGACAATATGTCAAATATGAAATGATTCCTGACATGGACACTGAAAAGATTTACTAAAAAACAAAGAATAATTAAAGTTATTTGTCATTTTAAGAACTTTTTGTAGATAGAAATTGAACAAATATTTATTTGTGCTGATACTAATTTAAAAAAACCAGGGAAAGTGAGTTGAGACCTCCACATGCAGGTTGGTATGAGGGGAAATTGACTTTCATTTCTATTTATATGAAAATGTCACACATAATTACTTCAACATTTTTATTTCATATTGTAATTATTTGATTCTCGTATCCGAACGCATAAATATAGGATCATACATTCAAATCCATAATGCATATGCATACTCATTTCACATCATCTGCTAAAAATGTCATATCTTCTCAATATTGTGTTCTGTGTAATTACATTTACAAGCTGCTGAAGTTTAATGTCTCTGCTACCCATTGCATCACCGAGCGAGCAAACAGAGGCACCAATAAAGCTGTGAAAGCCAATGATGAGCCGATAATATGTGCTCAGTGCGATATTAATCAGCCTCTTCCCTCCTCCCTGCAGACCGGAGAGCTGCCGTGTGTTTGTCTTCTGCTGCTGATGCTAATGACGACGATGAGGACAATGATGGCGATGACGACAGCGCTACCCATCCCGTCTACCCGGGCTTGCAGTTCTGCGCCAGCCAGTACACAGACCGAATTTATTTGTACTCCAAGGTACTGCAAGAGATTGATTATACATTTTTAATCACGCTTGGACGCAAAGATGTTTTACTCATGCTGAATTGTGAGACACTTGGGTAGTGTGTGTGTGTGTGTGTGTATGTGTGTGTGTGTGTGTGTGTGTGTGTGTGTGTGTAGGTGTGTAGGTGTGTGTAGGTGGCAGTTTGGTCAAAACCAAAGTAAGAGAAAAAAAGATTTTCGTGAATAAAAAATGACGAATGCAATATGTAATTTCTGCCTATAACGGTATTTCCATCAAAGAATAACAAAAGACCTGAAAGATCATCAGAGTCGTCTTCAGCACAAGGTTATAGGTCATTAATTAAGTTTAAATTTAAGCAGCAGTGAAACATGCATGTTCTTTGTCACTCGAGTTTGACTGCCAGTGACTACAACTATAAATATAAAATACACATCTTTAGTCAGTGGAAAACACTATCAGAAATATTTAGATATAGATGCACCTGCTGTATGGTTATAGAAGACAATCCTACTATAGTACTTATATCTTATATCAAAGCTGCACCAGGCAATATAAATGTAATGCACAAACATAAGTCTGTCTCCAAGGTCTGTGTGTAGCGTCACTGACATTCAAGTCGATCTTGCTGTGGTGAAGAATTTGAAAGTGATCATCTCCCATTAATTTATCCTTCCTTTTACCCATGAATCTTTCTCTGTTGCTGCAGTAACATATTGTGGCCTGGTTGAATTCATGCTATTTTAATATCACATGTTTTGGAGCTAAATATTCCTGCAGCCATTAAAAAAAGTGCAGAGCTATCCTCTGCAGTGTCAGGAGCTCTTTCTACTTTCTAAATGAAAGTCAGAAGTGTGTGATGTAATAATCATTTCAGGTCTCAAGGCAATAAGAATAAGTAAAACTGCACAGGAAGGTGGAGTTTGAAACCTCTCACCCTCTTTTTTGTTCCTCGCCAGCTTGTTCGTGTCATATTCAGCTGAACACTGAACAAAACATAATTAATTCCTTGTTTTTTTTGAAAGGGAAGTCTCTCAGAGATCAAGATCTCTTCGACAAGATTGAGCCGTGAACAACAATACAGTTATAAAAGCAAGAGACGTGCTGTTCTGTCACACGTTTCCAATTAGCAAATAGGACAGATGTGAGAAAGTACACACAGACGTCATTAAGAAAGTCAAAGCTTAAGAATGAACGAAAATAAAGGTGATTAAAACACCTGCAAATTATTCCACATACAATCTGGCACTGAAAGCAACTGTGTTTAATTCACACATGAACAAGCTGTGTAGGTTTAGCACTGTATTAAAAAGATTCTGAATAACCTCTATAACCTTGATTAATAATCCTGTCTGCTACTGCAGGAACAAAAAGCTGTCTGAGTCATTTCAGATGTTTTTCTTTATTTTTTCTGTCTCAGAGATTGATCAGGGCTGTGTGGTAAAAGACGAACGAAAAGCTCTTTGAATCCATTAATATTCTCTCAGTCAATACAAGTTAAAGGTTTAGGAATTACCAAAGGATTACCAAAACGATCGTCAAGCCTCCTCCCAACTTCTTCTTGTCTTTCATTTCCAACTCTCCTGTTTTTATCAGCTCTCAGGAAGACTGTAGACCAATGATTTCCTTCAATATATTTGGTATTTTTTAATAATAATTGAAATTATTAATGATCGAGCTAATTTAACTTGTCACATGACAGTTTCCACTGAAAACAGTAACATTGTCTGTTCTGGTGAAGCTTTGTCAAGTGTGAGAAAATATCCCTGATGATGTCACGGCGAGGGTTACGTTGGCTGTCTCATTCTTTTGATTTTCAGGATATCTCCTTTTGAATTGTTTAGAATTTGTTGTTTTGTGGTGACAGCGGCAGAAGATCCCAGACCACTGAGGGAGTAAGCATTACATCACTGGTACAAGCTTTTATTAATACATTTTCAAGGGGCAACAAAGGCCCTGAGCCAGAGTGAGTTTATTTAAAATAAACTGCTGAGTCACTGGCTGAGGGGTTTGGTTTGAAGATTTCAGGAATTTCATTCAGATAATCAAGAAAAATGTTCTTTCGGGTGCTTTTGTCATCGAGCTGAGCCAAACCATATAATTTAACCCTGGTCTGACAATGACTACTCTTCTGTGCATTCTCGGCACTGCTCCTGAGTGCCACTTGCCAGCAGACCTCTGCATCGATCGCATTGTGATACTTAACACCCTTTTGTTTCATTCATGAGGGATCAGGTTCCTTCCCCACTAACGTAGATAAGAGACAAGATGGTTTTACATAGAGAAGACCAAAGCACTGAACTGAATCACCAATGGAATATTACCCTGATGGCAATAGACAAGTGTCGTGTACGCGTGGCTGAGACGATAAGCCGCGGAGATAAATGTCCCCCGCTGTCGTTTAAATGATAAACTGGAGGAATTCTGGCTGGAAAGCTGTCACGTCGGGATAATCCTGGACCGCGCGTTGAATTCACACAGGGGGCCGCTCAGTGCACAATCAGAGGAAGATTTGTCACTGGGGATTGGATGAGAAATATTGAGAGTATTAGGAATTTTATGTCCATTTTCTACACATCAAATTGTTGTTTTATTCAAGGAGTCAGTGTCCCTGCCTGCTCTGAAGCAGGCGGGTGGTGTTTTCCATGTTAAGACGGGGAGGAGCAGATGGGTGAGGCTTACCACATCAGGATACTACCAGCACATGTTCTACTTCATTTGAAATCCTTTGCTGTCACTCCCCATATTTTGTTTTTTCGCATTATGATTTCTTTTACGACAAATCTCACTAGAAATCCTTCATTATCAGGGCAATACATTTAAATATATGTGTGTAGAAGGTTAATATTCCAATAAGGACACCTTTATTCGCTCAGAGTTAGCCACGAGCAGTTAGTGGATAGTTTTGTGCAGAAACTGGGAAAGAAGAGCACACAGTCACAAACACACACACACAAACACACACACACACACACACACACACACACACACATTTTTCACTTCGCTTTGAGTCATCGCATTAGTCATTACTGCGACTCACTTGCATCCCATGTTCGCTAACTAGATCTTGCATATGAGTGTAAACATGTGGCAGGCAGTCAAAAAAGAAATGGAAATGTGAGGAGAAGTGCTACATGCAAACATTCACCCCTGAGAAATAATATTACTGGTGAATATAGTCAACAGGAGCCCTGTACTGCAAACAAATGACAACGACAACCTTGCATTATTATTTTTTTATCAATTATTCCTGAAAATGTCTTTGAAAATTGTCATTTGTGTGTTTAACCACGACAAGTTATTGTTGTCTGATTTTTAATAACACCTTATGTTTAAACCTGTTACTCATGAGCCTGGTAGTGTCGACTGTAGTATTCCTCCTTTCAGTCGCATCAGAGCTTTAATCCTGCTCTGTGCTGTTGCAGCACAACCCGCTCCACCGTTCCCCTGACTCCCCATGATATTTATTTTACCATAATCCAAATAAACACGTGGGCCTCTGTGCACTGAGGGTGCAGCACAGGAAAAACTTCCTGATGTTGATGTGTATCTCCAAATCCACGTGTCGGCTGCCAGTAGGTATTAACCTTTCAGACTTGATCCTCTCTCCTGTCTCCTCTTCGTCCTCCATTTCCATTCCTGACTTCCAGAAAGTAGCTTTTACCTAAATTCACTGGTCAGCTTCTTTTTCTGTGAAATGTTTGACTTTGGTTTGAGAGACGTTTACACAGTGGGTCAGTGGCTGCTCGTGTATTTTAAATTGTCAGTAGTTAGCACTAATGAAGCTGTAATAGCTTCTTTGCTTATTTGTTACAGGTGCATCCGAGCCGCTGCAGTATGATGATCTATTATCACAGTTGATTTTTTTCATACCTTTCATAATTTACATTATTTCTGGTACTAATACACATTTACTGTCAAATAAGGAACATCATCTCCAGAGTGGTGTTCACAATAGAATCAAGAGGAGGAAACTAGAGAGATCATCATCCAACGAGCACCTTGGTTGCCACAAGAATTACCATGGCAACCAATAAAGAATGAAGTGTGTCCAGATTATAGAACTTGAATTTAATTAGACTCAGCAAGTTAGTCATTAAAAATCTGATTGCTTTGCTGAAGAGACTTGTAGCTTTGGTACAAACGTGGCTACATTGAACCATGTTGCATGTAAAGGCAACAACAGCGGTGATGTAGCTTCTAATTATAGAGCGACTGCTGTTGTTCTACATGTTCCAACTTTCAGGTCTCATGTGCTGCACACTACGTATTACCTCTGCCAGGTTGCTCGTTGTGTGTCTGCTGGTTCGTTTGGTAGATTTTCAGGATTTCCATGAAACTTGTTGGACGGAGATGTGTTTAAAACCAATTTCACCAGTTCTTCTTTTACTTAATTTGATTCTCATACCAACATATGTTGTGGATTTAAATTTTACAGTTATACGAGCTCACCTGAGAGGATGTTGTCAGGACACATAGTACAAAGTATAACTGAGGCTGTACTTATTAGCTTTGCAGGTATTCGCACATAAATCAGTGAAAACACTGGAAAGTGAAGCAAAGTCAGTAAAATGTATCTTGTATGATGTTTTAAAATTTCAAAAACTTCGAACGACTCCATTATACATGTTTTTAATCTTAATATTTTACTACAGATTCAAAGAAAACAATATTGCACTCCAACTAATTATGACAATCACACACTTATCTATGTATAGACTGTATAATTTATATACTGTGAAATTGATTAGACAATGGCAAAGAGCTGCAGCATGAGCTCAGAATATAGGGGACCTTATCATTTCTCATCATTTCTCTTGTCCCTGTTTGAGTCGTAGAGTTGATATTTATTTGTTAGCAAAAAAAAAAAAAGTTGTGTTTGCGATCGATTCCTCCTCCTGATTCTGTATCTATGTTATACAACCTCAATATTACCCTGACTTTTATTTTTGGTCAGGCGAGTGAAACAATAACTCTGCTGTGTCGTCACTCGCTCAGAAAGAATGCTGAACGAGGGAAACATGCGTGGTCGTACTTGTGTTTGCTTTGATTACACCAGTGAGTCAGCAGCAGCGTCCCACGTCTCACCAACTGTTTGGACAGGAAAACATGAGGAGCCAGGCAGGGACCTCCAAAGAACATGGAGGGACTGTGTGTGTAGTGTGATGGCGCCACTATGTACTTTTACTGCTTTAAAGAACCACAGAGTGTACTTTGTGGGTGTCTCTCTCTGCTTTACTGTGCAAATGAAGTTATTTTGGTCAAAGCCTCTTTTCTATCCAGTTGCATTATTTGTGATTTCTTGTGGCATTTTGATAAAAAAAAAAAAAAAAAAACGACTGAAGATTCATTGCAGATTTGTTTTCCATCAACGAATCAGCTCTGCTCAAATTAAGTTTAAAGTATTAAATTACCTGGTGCCATTTAGTTTCTAACCAATCTACAAATGCTAAATGATATTGCCAATTCTCTCAAATCGAAGAAAATTAAACTGTTTCATCTTTCAGTCATTAATTATTATATGGTCCTTCATTATCATTTACACTGGTTTAATAAGAGGAGATGTTAAAAGTATCATTTAACACTGAAACTGTCTTTATATCTGCTCACAACTACATTATAATATGAACATAAATAAATAAATATATTCTAAATGAGTCAACCCCTTAGGTTCACAGCAACATTTTGTGTTTCTTGTTTTAGTTTGGTGGAAAGAAAACTTTGTCAACATGTCAAATGCTCCACAGACGTTCAAGAATAAATCTCAGACGATGATGGTTGTGTTAGTAGCAGTAGTCGTAACAAATCTCTCTGCTTAAGGCCGTCTTCTCCGTCCCTGTCTCCTCGTCTGTTAGGATGGTACGGCGCTGAACTTGAGCTTCATCCCTCTGGACATCAAACTAACCAGCTGGGACGACCTGCCCGAGGCCTTCACACGGCGCCGGGAAAATCGAGAACAGGTCTGTCCTTCCCGTTGGGCTTTATGTGTGTGTGTGTTTTGCTTCTCATGAATGTGTGTGGGTGTTCATGTGGTTTGGAGTGTTAACATGAAGGAGGTGCATCCAGTTAATGGGCCATTACTGTAAGAACACTGGATTTGACTTCTAGGTTCTAAAACATGCCACTATTTTTCTTCCTGCGGTTGATTACAAAGACTAGATTGTCACTAAGAAGAGCGCAAATCTCCACCACGCCCTAACAGACACACCAAACTACACACACTCATAGAAATCAGCCGTCTACATTGCCTGATTCTGTTTATCTCTCCATTATTTCTTGCAGAATTCACAAAAAGGCTAAAAATCCTAATGGTCTGTATTTGCGCACATCTATATACAGACAAAATAGAGCAGGACCACCGTAAATCATGGCGGGCAGTGTAGCCAGTCGTTCAAGCAAGATGATCATAGGAATGAAATGATGTCAGATGTTTTGAGGAGGGGCTTCAGACGCACACAGGCCACTTTTGCATCTTTCTTAAGATGTATGACATCGCAACCTCACCTTATAGGATGCAGGGCAGGGATAGGTTATATTGTTTTTTGTATGTAAGCAGCATAAATGAGCCTTTAATCAAATCCGCTCCAAAACTTAATGGGTTCCTTCTTCGGTGCACACCCCTCCCTCCCACCACATTTCAAGAAAATCTGATTTTGTGTTATCCTGCTGACAAACAGACAAATAGCACTGAAAACACCACTTCGTTGGTGGAGGTGATAAATGCAACTGTATGAATCAACACAATTCCAAGAAGACAGAAAATCCTGAATATCCTCATGAATGTAGTGGAAAGTTTCAGCTGCTTAAAGGACGACCTTAATTTACCTTAAAGATAAATTAGTCTCACTCCGAGCCAGTGAAGTTGAGGCCATGGGCTTGTTAAACCTAACAGATGTGTGTGTGTGTCACTGCCATGTAAAATCTAATCACACCTCCGATCATGAAGAGGAAGATCAGCAGCTCTGCATCGGGAGCCTGACAAATAGGTGGAGTATGGCCGCCCACCTCCACCACTGCAGAGCCTGGAGGGGGAGAGAGAGAGAGGAGGGGTTGAAGGAATTATGGGTAGAGTGGTGGGGGAGGGATAGAGGGGGCGTTTTGGAGGTTTGGGCAGCCAAGGAGACCTGCAAAAGAAAAACTGCAGTTTTATGAGGGTCGTTAAAGGAGACGGCTCATCACCTCAAACGACCCCACACGCCAACCAGCAAATATTAAATCCTGCAATCAGCCGTGCCGCTGACAGACGCCTCACCTATCACGTTGTTTATGCTGGTTTGTTGAACAGAGGCGTGAGTTGCATCCATCCCCTGACCCATCACTTACGCCCTGTTACACTCCCATTGTCCATCAAAATCAATACTGAGCAGCAACACGTCTTGGGTTGGGTGGCAGCGGCGTAAAACCACTGAGCCTGAGGCCGCTCAAGCAAACATCATTGAAATAAAGTCATGGTCAATCATTATGCAATTGAATAATAACAGAATAATCCATATTTCATAAAACATGGAATGAAACAATGCAATCTATGCCGCATTGATGTGCTCCTGGGAAGGTCGTTTTCCCTGAATTGTCAAAACGTTGCTCTGACTCTGATATGTTAATGTGCTTAGAAATCGAAATCTAGAAAAAAACTGGAAACAAAATGTGTTTTATTAACGTGTTTAGAGCGTTGACACCGTGACATCTCTTTCCAATATTTGCATGATAACAAAGAGCAAGGAAAAATAATTAGGCGTGACAGGTATATTAACTTTGGTATTTTGTTTCCAAATGTGCAAGATGACGTTTGCTTTCTAGATGGTGTGAGGAAATGGAGACAAGCCGTCCATTTTTTTTAGAGTAAAGGTTTCACACCTGCTTGCTCCTGCTGAGGACATGAATCTATAGTTTCAGTTTCTTTCAAATAGCCTCAGCTATTTCCCAAAAAAGCTGTTTCCTGCAGTTTTGAGTAAAGATTACTCAAACAGGAGTACAAGTTGAAGTCTTGCTCTATGTTATGCTCTGAAATGCTGATGTTATTGGGTCTTAATGAGGTAACAGGGCACTGATGTGGCTAAATAACATTTGAAATTGTACAGGAATAAGATGTTTTGTATCAGGCTCTGGACACACACGTCGTTTGTTCTTTTCATGGGGCACAAACAGAATATCACCACCTTTATCCTTTAGGAGATAAAAGCAGAATTAACATTCAACTCTGTACAGCTTCATAGTGCGAAATCAAAGTCTAACCACTTTCCACCCACACAATGTGTGCCACTCTCATATTAACCCCTCTGACCTTTGAGAGGCAGGAAGATGGAAACACCTCCCACTCTCCTCCTCATGTCAGGACCTTTGACATCCGATTCAACTCCTGGACTTTTGTGCAAACTTTCAGTGACCTCTGGAAACTGTTGCCATCTCAGTCTCCGTCCTTACTTCCTGTCAGGGAGACTCCAGAAAATCCAGCACATGCTGGACGAGGTTTCTCAAAGCTTTCCTGTACAAACAGTTGATCTTTGTGACAAAACGTAGAATCGTGACGTTTCGACCCTGGTAAAGATAAAAGTTATTCAGCATATTACCTCCTCCTGGAGTGGCTTTTAAGAGTTTTTTAAGCAGAGAAAATGATGTTAATAAGTCATGATAACTTTACCAGAAGTTTTAAGTGTGTTGTGTAATCTCCTCTCTTGCTTTTAGAATGTAACACAAACCACACACTGCTATGTTGTGTTATGTTTTCAAGCAATGTGTAGTCTGTACAGTGGAGCACAAGTTATTTCTCTATGTATGTTTGACTCTTTTTACATATTCTTATTCTATATATGTCATAGATTAGAATAATAATTAATATCATTCATATCACTCTGACCTCCAGATCAAATCAAGCTTTTTATCGTTTGCATCTTCTTTTCCAACGTCTCCTCTCCCTTCTCCATTAGAAATCCACTGCTGTTTCACATTTGCTTTTTAAGAGCAGCAAGTTATATTTCTGTCACAAAAAAAAAAAATGCATTATTCAACTGCTAAACCATCAACAAAGCAAGCCTGGCTGGCTTTGAAAAGTGTCTGTATAATGCATGCTGAGTTTTATCTCCACTGAAATAATCTTTGTGCGAGAGACAGAGACACCTCTCAAATGTAATATACGTAGGTAAATTGCCCATTAGGCCTTGGTGCTTGGTGAGCTATTTGTTGTTTTGCCAGTGGATTTTCTTTGAATCCTTGACTTGGCTGAAAGCATATACAGCTCTCTCTTGGTTTGATGAGTTTTGTTCAGCTATGTGGAAAACTCTCTCCGCGTGTGTATTGGTGTGCGTTTGTGCTTTAGATTGTTTGTTTGCAGTTCAAGTCTATTTTCCAAATAGAAAAAGTGAAGAAATATTTTGCTTTTAAAGAGGCTCCAGTGTCCAAACTATCAATTTGCAATAGGCAGAAGGCCGCAGACGTTTTGGTTTTCAGCTTTCAACATTGAATATAAAGTGAGATGTCGTGTCCTCTGTGCAGGTGCTGAGGTTCGTTCAGGAGTGGAGCAGCCTGGCAGCCATGAAGAAGAAACTGCTCCGTCGCAGCAGCCTCCTCTTCCACAGCCCCACGCTCGGCTTGCAGCAGCTGGCCGCCAACCAGCGCCCTCATTCCAGCACCAAGAGGTCAGTTTCAAGCTGGAAACGGATACTTTGACTTTGAAAAACTTAGCTGTGATTTACAATTCTGGTAGTGGTTTAATAAACCCCTCGTATCCAAGCAGCTGAAGCTTAATATCAGCTCTTTCATGCTACAGATTGGTGACAAAAGAAAAATCTGAATAAACGAGTGGAGAAACTGAAGGAATGCAGATGCTCCCACACAGGAGCACTGTAGGATACGATTAAACAATTAACATCCAATAATGCTCTGCGGCATGAAAATGCAAAGCAGGCCCAATTGATTCAGATTTTGTATGAAGACGACAAGAGAGGTTTCATTGTTGGGGCTCAGATGGCAGGAGCTGCTGTCACAATGACGGCTCAACTGGCTGCTGTTTCAACAGGAATAATGACTGAAGTGACATCTGGAAACTGCCTGGTGAATAGAATCAAATAGAGAGTGATATGTGACAGTAACATCAGTCCGGGAGTTTGCCTTTTCACATATGAGGAACGCAGCAGGAGATTGTGCAGGCCAGACACATTAAAAGAAAACAGGAAAATGTCCGGGAACATTTAGGCGAGGGGTTGCATCTAGGTAGAGCACACAGCAGACAGGACGTGACGTATTTTCCTGCTGTATTCTCACATGGCCTCACTCGGACATTTTACTCGCGGAGTCGGAGGAAACAGTTTCACAAAAAGTCCAGTGCAGACATTTGTGTTTTCACATACTTCCTCTCCGGAGAACGTCCATAGTTCAGTGCATGTTTAAAATCAGCTACAGAGGGGATATTATCGCTGGCTGCACTCCTTCAAACCCTCATCTCACATGTTTGAGAGTTCACTGGTGCAAAAACCACAAGCACTGGTCTGCAGGAAAAATGTTATTCGGTTCTTGTGAAGTGGGCAAGTGCATGAGTGACGTACCCCAAGAGGACGGTACGGGCCTGAATGCTTGACCCCTGTGCCTCTGTTATGCTGTAGGGGGGATTTTGTTGGCATGGTCCACTTGCCCCCTTTGGAGGGAAGGTTCACCGCAAATCAATATGAAGTATACAAAACATTTCATTTCCATCCTGATGGAAGTGGTCTATATAAGAAGGACAATGCTCCCATCCATAGGGCACAAGGGTCACTGAGCGGTTTGCTGAGTAGGAAAATAATACAAATCTAATTAGTTATGGCCTTGGCAGTCACCACATCTCAACCATGAACACCATCATTCAAACAATTAATGAGTGAATATCTTTATGAGGATGGTGTTTATTTCTATATAGTTCCAGTGATTTCTAGGTTCAATGTCAGTCTGATCAGTTTTTCTCATCACATTCACAATGTTAGGACTTTAGCTTTACTTCTTTTACTTTACTAGCTCTACTCAACAGTACAGGAACAATACTGCTTCTCTGTTTCCATGTCTCCATGTAGGATGCAGCTTTAGCTTCAGCGCTTAGCGACAGTATCACTACAAGGAGGCCATTAGGTGCTCATTTAATCCCCTCTCACAGGATTCTTATTTAAAATCAAAACTCAGCCATAGATGGTGTTTCTAATGAATTATTATCGGAGCTGGCTTTATTAACAAGCAAGCAGAAATCAGCTCAACCAAATCTGGGATCAACAGTTGTCATTTCAGACGACTAAATCTTCCCCCGTTATAATTCTGAATCTGTAAACACTGCAGCAAGACAACATATGTCTTCTCCTCCGGGCTGACGAGCAAGAAATAATTTGACCTGGCACTCTATTGTGCCAGTTGATGTAAATTTTAAAACAGTAAAAATAGTGAGATGAATTAATTTCCAACATCATGTCAGAATTCAAGGGAGGATGTGCGAGATTTCACGGAGGGATGAGCAGATTTGTACAAACTTACTGCCCCGGGCATCAAGGAAGGGGTGTGTGTGTGTGTGTGTGTGTGTGTGTGTGTGTGTGTGTGTGTGTGTGTGTGTGTGTGTGTGTGTGTGTGTGTGTGTGTGTGTGTGTGTGTGTGTGTGTGTGTGTGTGTGTGTGTGTGTGTGTGTGTGTGTGTGTGTGTCAGCTGAGGCGAAAGAGATCGGATGAGCGCTGTGTACGTGCACTTGTGTTTTGTAGTTTTTTTTTGACAAACAAGCATTGTTGCTGGCACACTAATTACAGCTGGCGTAGATAGAGCAGGGAGAGTTTGCCAATTACAGGGTAGTCTTGTGGATGTGTGCGTTAGTGAGGGAGAGTGTTTCTCAACACTCAGTGTGTTTGGGTGCATGAACCTAATCAAGGTGTGAGTGGGAGGCAATTGGCCCAGCTTGATTTGATACCTGTTTGATTTATTCACTAATCAGAACCAATCAAGCTCCAGCTTCTGCTCAGCGGGGTGATCTCGACTCACCTTCGCAGCACTGAGACGCTCAGTTTTCAACTGCTCTAAACTTAATCTACTTTGCCTGGGTCTCCAACACTGTGTGTGTTTCCGTCATAAGCCACTCATGGTGATTTACAGTGATTTCAGAAGAGTTGAGAGGATTTTAATCCAGTTTGCATCCTGGCTAAGCGCGTATCATTGCTAAAATTACAGTAAACACTGACAATAAATGATTTATTGCTTCTATTATACGCCATTGTTATAAAAAAAATTTCCTGCACAAACAGTATGTACAGGATCAGCATCACGTGGGCTGCAGTAGTTGGTAACATTCAGTTAACAATTTACTGTGGTGTATAGTCTATAATGCACAGATTTGTACACTAATGTTATAACTTCAACTTGTCATAACATCTGCCGGGTTAATGGTGAAACTCAGATAACTGCGTTATATGTAATTTCCAATAAATAAAACCAGATGTTTTACATCTGACATTAACCACAGTTCTTGTACCAGACGTGTCTGACTGAGGACACATCAGAAGAGCAGCGATCAATCACAGCAGCTTCAGTTGGGGCCTGACCGGTGCAGCAGCTTGTTAGTGTGATTTCACACAGATGAGCAGTGTCTGGCCCCGGTGCTGAACTGCAGGCGGGCCTGGCCAGAGCTCGAGCTGCTGTCTGTGGTTCTGCGTGGACGCGGGTCAGCAACCCGCTGCCACCACAGCTCCGCAACAGCTCTCCTGCAGCTGTGCATCAAATGGCTACCCGCAGAAAACCATGTCCAGATAATCCAGTGCAAATCGTGTCGGCTGCTGCGTTTTGTCAGAGCTGCTGAAACCTCCACCACTTCTGTGTTTACATTTACTGCAGCTGTAAAAACTATTAAAAGTTATTTTCACTTAAATATGAAGCTATCACCAGCAGCCAAGGGGTTACCAAGCAACAGGAAAAAATCTAAATCTCCTTGTTTATGCCAGTGACAGACACAGCCAGAGGAATTATATATTTTCAGGTTATGGTATATTAGTACCGTGAGGAATTTATTTGTATCTGCTTCTTGCTTTAGCTTCACACTTAGCTTGTTAAATACTGACAAAAAAGCAATTAAGTGTATTTCCTAAGATGGCAAATTTTCCTTTTAATGGTGCCCTGTAGAATTTGCTTGAGTGCAAACTACATACTTTCTTCAAGTTTGGTTTGTTGTGGCCAGAACTCAAAGCTTTAATAGATCGGAATTTAGCATTTGTTTCAGACTAAACACATGACACATGTCATGGCACATGTTTATTATGATGGGCCTGTGATTCTGGAGGAGGTTTGGATCATGCATTGCAATAGGAAGGAGCCGCAGTCATCTTGGTTTACAGAATTACTGGCCAAGCCCCTAGCCGCATAAAAACATGCAAACATACACATCCACACTCTCCCAGAAGCACAGTTGGACTCCAGTTTAGTGTAAGGTATCTCGTTTCATGCAGCCTCTGTGCTGGGACTGTTTGGAGCAAAGGAAGCTCCTGTGTTTGATGGAGAGTTACCTTCTTCCTCATCTCCCCTCAGCTTCCACAGAAATTTCTCCTCTTTGATGTGTCTCCCTCCTCCACTCTCTGCCTCCTGTCATCCATCTTCCCTTTATTTTTTTTTCTACCTCCTACCTTCCTTCCATCTCCCTCCCAAAGAAAGTATTCTGTCCAGATGGAGGTGGTGGTAATGCATAAAAATGTCACTGCATAGCCTGCAGGCCCAAGTGGAAACTCTAAAAGCAGAGTTTAACAGTGGCAATGCCTTCCTGTTATATTTAAATAACAGAGCAGTATTGTATTAGTAATCAGGACACAAACGAACCATTAGTAGAATTAAATAACCCATTCCTATTCCACTGTCTTTTTTAATTAAATCTACAATCAGCTTTTATTCATTGATTCAGTTAGAAAATTATCACAAGAGTATTAGGGTATTATTGAAGAAAAAAATTACTATTTGTTAAACTTAAACTCAAATGATGCTCTATATTCCTCATTTTAACATATCTAAAGATTTTATTTGCATAAAATTACACATTAATTCTCATAATCTACATCTATCCATCAGAATTTCCACATATATGTTTGTAATTTGATGTCAGTTCCATAAACAACCTTTCTGGAAAACGAGCCAATGTATTTCACACATAGCCACAGTCCATTTTTATGTGTCTTTTAGTGTTTGGTAAATGTTCCTTCTCAGTTAAATTGTGTTAGATTTATTTCTTCTACACGTCTCATAGTTCTAGGAGCAGTTCCAGGTATTGATTTTGTTTCAAAGGTGACAGAGCGACCGTTTGTATGGCAGCAATAACATTTTAAACTAACTAAGCTCAAGAATCAACGCTGCTGTCAGAGCAAATGTTTGGAAAAATAAAGCATAATTATAGATTCAGACAACAATTAGTCAACGTTTTTAATCACCTGAGTTGATTGTCTGTGAAATAACCAAAACACTCTCTTTATCCATTTTTCTTTCTTTGCCTTTATAAAAAAAAAGCACCTCTGTCATTGCTTAACTGCCAGCATTTCTTTTTATTTTATCTAGGAGGCAGCTGATTCAGTCGCATTATTGATTTCTATAAATGTAATCCATTACTCTCTAATTAATATGGTAATTATGCATGTTCCTGCTTTTGGAAATTAAAACCTTTGTGATTCTTTATGTTTTTGTTGTAATCTCTGCTGTTTTAAACCATCCACAGTGTTCAGTCCTCTCAGTCCTGATGTCATTACAGAGGTCACATTGTTTTAATTAGCAAAAGTTAAGGGCTTATGGGAAATACTGTTTTCATAATAGCTACTAATAATAGAAATAAAAAACGATGGAATGGAAAAAACATTCTCATCAACAACTGGAATGAAGCATGTGACAGATTATTGAGTGAGGTTATGGTCCCAGAGCTGGATATTTAGATATTAGTTATAACGAGGTGTTAATGAGAATATAAAACTTTATACCACCGTGACTCAATGTAAAAAAAAAAAAAGAATGACTAGAAGAAGCCTTGAAATGGGTAAAAAACACAGCTGTCGTATATAGAGGGCTGAATTTCTGTCAGTTATCTAATTAAAATAAGACTTGTGCTGCATCTCTAACTCAGAAACGTCAAAATAAAAGTAACCAACAAAATATTTTATACAAAAATCATCACATAACCTGATTGTCAAAAAATTTATTAAATAACTATTAAAACTATGATGCATATTTCCATTGGATAGCGATGCAAGCACCGTTTCTTCTTTCCTCTTCGACAACAACACGTGATTTCTGCAGAAGTATTTATAAGTCACTTCCTGCCTCCTGCTGCTTTACCCTAATCCACCCCTCGCCTGAATGTACCTGCTGCTTTCTTCATATGCGAAAGGCAAACTCTGGTCTGAAAATGGCTATATCCTCTTTTGAAATGCTCAATGTTGCATGAGGATATTTGGTCTCTTTTCTCTAGACCACTATCGCTTCCTTCACCCAGATTAAACAAGTCAGTGATTTTTTTTGCCCAAGATCCTCTCCTGTATTTCATGTCAACTCTGCCATCCTGGGGTCATTTTAATCCTGCCCAGATTGACATGTAGTGTTTGGTGCAATTTTCAACTTGCACACCTAGCATCTGTATTACAAGGGCCATAAAAAACTGTGGCGGGGTAGATGGATTAGATTAGATGATTGACGATGCCCGTGGGGAAATTAGATTGCTGCAGCAGCAATAGTAATAGTAATGGGATTCAGCAGGAGGAGAGGACAAGCAGAATAAAAGCACATCAACAGAATAGAAAATAAGCGATGAAAAGAAGAATTTCTGCAGTTTTGCAAAGACTGGTGCAAAGACAAAAGTTCACCGGGCATTGAGGCCTTTTGGCGGTTCTGTGGGTGTCGGAGATTGGGTGGCATGGCAGGAGAAAAACGGAACCCCGAATTGCCTCTGTGCCGACAGTGTATGAATGATGCGTGAAAGAAAAAGTGCAGCATATAAGAAATGTGACTTGAATGCAACTTGTATTGTAATATCCCTCTAGATAAGTGTGGATGCTGTATAAAGCTTCGTTAAGGGCCCTATCTTACATCCTTTCTCGTGCTCATGTTGTTCAACTATCAAATACACTTGTGCCCACTTGAGCTTGCATTCTGTGTTGGTCTTAAATTAAGGTACGGTCAGCATTGCTCTCTTGAGGTAGCAGAAAGCAATTACGCAATTGACAAACAAGAAACCTCTTATTTCAGCGGTGCAGTGTTTCACTGTTATTTTAAGGATGCATTATCAAGATAGAGGATAACACGCCTGAACACTCAGAGATACACAGATGCTTGTGCTTTCACATTGCAGGCAGCCATGCAAATTCTCCCCCATGCTGTACACGTGAATCGGCTCTCTTCATCAAGCTCTTTGGTTATGTAAAATCCTCCATTCCCTCACAGCCCCATGTATTGCATCTCCACAGGTACCTCAGTAAAGATGAAGTAGCCCAGGCCTCCCTGAACAAGGTCCAGCAGGAGGGAGGCAGCGTCCGACTGGTCATGAAGGAAAACTTCTCCACAAAGAAGAGCTCTGCCTCTTCACTCACGCCACCTTCCTCAGAGAGGTAGGACAGAGGGGCAAACATGTGGGTGGATGTTCAGGGCAGGAAAAGGGGGCGAGCTGTGTTCACATCTTTGAAAGACTTACACAACTGATGAGAATAAAATCTAAACTCACCTCTAGCCCACACATTTCCTATATATTCTGTTCAAACAACGGTTCATAAATCATGCTGTGTTTGTTGAGGTTTTTAAAGATGAGGTTTCATGGTCTGCACATGAAGGTTGTTTGTCTCATCGCGCAGATTTCTCTTTGGAAATCTGTGTATTCTCATTTTCCTTCCCTCAGCTGTCTCCATGGAGATCTGTTTGCCTTGTGGGAGAGGCACAAAGGCCCAGTGAGTGTGTTAGTACAGTAAATATAGACCATAATACAATCTACTGGGAGAGATGCAATGGCCAGCTCACCCCAGGAGGGGATATCTCTATGGAAACCTGCAACACACGCATACACACATGTACACACCACCTGGTGTTACATACAGAATTGTCTTTGTGCATCATGCACCTTTGTACTGGTAACGTAAAAATGATAAATGCCTCTCCCCAAATATAAAACAAAGTCTCAGCGTTAGATGGAGGTAGCACTGAAATATTCACAGTAACACAATCATATCTCCTGAAATCTCCAACTTTTCCTTTAAAACCTTGGATTTATGTGATGCTGATTCAAGGATTTAAATCAATTAATCCTTTTTGCAATTCTTTACTTTGGGAAATATGACTTGATTATTCTGTAAAACAGACTCTGCCCCCTGATCAACAGCGAGCCAGCGCTCCAGCGATTGACAGGTGGAATAGCAGCATCGGATCTTTTCCCCCTCTGGTGCCTATGGTTTCCTTTGGTATGGAGCATCAGAGAGGAGCCGCGGTGGTAAACATTAACAGGCTGCGTGCTGCTGAAGGCATGTTGCATGATTTCTGGAGTTTGAAGTTGGAGTTTTCAGAGAGTTACCTCATGCTGCGACGTCGAGCAGCCAACACGCTCACTGGCTTTGTGCATACGTTCATTTAAATGACTTTGAAGCTACATGCAAAGTACATATATTAATCCAATGTAATAAATATACATTCTTGAATATGTTTTGATTTCTCTGCCTTAATTGTCGTTTTCACAGTCACCACCTAACCAAGTATTTCTGGGTTAGATTTTCTCTCCTGACCACCATGCTTCCACCATCCTCAGTATGGGCACACCAGTAAAAAGTCTATTTCTGTCTCTCTTTCATCCACTAGACGTTGCTGGCACAGCATTTGTCTCTTGGTACTTTTCAATTTTTGGTATCTTCTCAACTTTGAAGCAGCAAGGTTCCTTTTTTAGAGGGTTTTCTTCTCCATTTCAATGATTAAATCTCCCTCTGTAGCGCTCTGGCTCTTTGTTCCCATCTCTGTCTCTCTGAATTGTAAACCATGGGGAAAGAGAATTTAGTCCATCTGTCCCCTCCAACGTGGCTATAGCACCCTGCTGCGACGACATGGCAAATGCCCAGAACTGCTTTCCTCTGCCAAAAGGATGGGCATGCACATACACATACTTGAACTGTTCTGAATCCCCATCACACACACATACACACACACACACACACACACACACACAGCCAGCCATATGTCTCTCAACTCTCTCTTGTGTTTGCTCCTCTGCTGATGTTGAAAAAACTGAGCTTTGCATTGAGCCTGGATGTTTGCATGTGTGGTCTTTGTCACACAAGTCAAGGTAACTTCTCTTTGAAATGTAAAAATAATCATACTATATATGTACAGTACATAATACAAAAAGGTAGCATACATCAATTTATGCTCTCACTGCCAAAGCTCTCCAATCTGGCACCTTGAAATTAAATTATAGTCAGAGCTTTCATAGAGGGAGTAAATGTATTTAGCTGCTCCTACACCCTATCTTCGGTCAATCAGTGGATCTACATAGTGTATTCTGTCATATTCCCTGTCAGTTAATTGCATTTACCCAGTGTCAGACTCCTTGACCCAAAATCATCAATTCTCTAGTAGCCATTTTCTGTAGATGTTGTTTGCTGTAAATGCAAGTCCTCTCATTCTGCTGTGTTTACATCACTACTGCTCTCTACTCTGATGCAAAGAGTAACTCCAGCATTTTGACATCTAAAAAATATCCAGTAACACCGGATCCTACATTTCCCATCATGCAACTAATTAGTAAACTGGTCTTTTAAACACGCATCTCATTGGTCTGAAGTTAAGGTCAAAGGTACACAACCTTTTTGTTCTAATGTCTGAATGTAATCAGTTTCTGTCCCTCCAGGAAGGACGAGGAGTCCGGTGAGGCTGCGGAGGAGCCGTCATCATCACACTCTGCTTATCTGCAGGCTGTGGATAGTGAAGGTGTCCCTCTGTGTCTGTCCTGCCAGCAGGCCTGCTCTAACTCCGGTGGGGCCTGGGACACTCGATTCTGTAGCCACAGGTACAGTGACACTTAGTGCACACGGCTCAGAGATAAATTAGACGCTTCTGGGTCTTTTTTTTTTTCCTGAGTGTAATGTTTTCACAAAAAGTTTTAAGGAAGTATGGCACCAACGATTCTTGTAAATCTCAGCATTCCCTGCTTGGAGCTCCAGTTGGGTGGAATTTAGTGCAACAGGACAATTTGGTCCTTGTTAGGATGTTGATCAGAGAAGAGCATTTTAAATTAAATTTCTTAAACTTTCCTCTACTCGGCAAAGCCCACCCATCTGGCACCTGGAAATTCAATTATAGTCAGAAAGACGAAAATGCATGAAATCAAACTGTAAAACACGACATGCACAGCGTTGACTTCACCTTGGTTTGCTTTAAAGCAACAGTGTTTGCTGAGGACTTAGGAACATTGCTGTTAGTAGATCAGACTGCAATTCTTATAGTTATTTTGGTCCGCTGGTCTCATCCTTTCTTATCATAGTTGTTTCAAGATTCTAACTTCATAGTCACATCACCATCATTATTATTACAGTAGTATTATATTGTAAAGTGGAGGAATGCTGCAATGTCTTTCCGTCCTTGAGCAACACACCATAATTTCCTGCTCCCTCTGAATAAGATCTGCTAAATTCTTTTAACTGATAAAATGTGTTGCGTCTGTACCTCCTCTAGTCTTGCTGCCTATTTAAGTTAGAAATTCAATTTCCTCAAGTGATTCTCAAGAGCCAAATTCGGGTCACTCAGTCAAGGTGAGACACTTCACTCCCCTGTGCCTGGATCTTATCAGAAATTAACACAGTTATCTCTGCGCTTCTAAGAAAAAGATGACAGCTTTCCTGTGTTTATGAAAATCAAAGAGGAATTTCAGCTGTTAATATTTTAAACGTGAAAGTTTGGTGATTCAAATCCAGATGTTTCCATGTTCACCCAGATGCCAGGAGGAGTTCCAGTTGCGCTCCAGCCAAACATACATGCGCTTGCGGGTGCTGGAGGTGGAACAGGGAGTCTGTCAGCTGTGCGGCCTCCACGCCCACGACCTTTTCCTGAAGGTCCGTGATGCTCCGCCCTCCCAGCGCAAGGAGATGCTGGAGAACACTTCGCTCACCCAGCTGTCACTCAAACAGGTCGGAAACCAGAGTTTCTTACAAAATAATATAGCAGATAAATTAGATTTGTATATGTCTATTGACACATGTAGGCCATAAGCAAGATAAAACATAGGATTTGAATTCAAAATAACCAAACTGAAATAGCTAAATGAAAATAACTAATCCAATAAAAGTGAGTATTACTCACACTAGGGCTGATGGGAAATGGTGTTTCTTAAAAGCTGCTAAACAACCGTGTTTTTCCTTTATTATTTTCTGTCATCAATGTTTAAGACTAAATTTAAAAAGCCATGCAATAAGCTTGTAGTTTTTCCCTTAAAATCTCTTAGGTCATTTGAATTTGAACATTTTTGGAGGGATAAAGATTTTAAATGATCCACATCTCACATCTCTCTCTCTCTCATTAAACATCTCATGACCCCTCAGATTTACCCTGAGACTCTGAAGAGGTCCTCACCCACAGGTTGATAACCACAGGACTGAACCACCTAACCATGCAAAGTAGTTAAAAATAGCTTGACCATCTACAACAGTGTAGTTCTCCTCTCACATTGTTGCATCGGTATTGAAAGATAATAATGATTGTGTAACCACTTTATTGGATCTTGAATAACAGCCGTCTCGTGATGTGAGCGAAATAACTTACAAGGAAAGACATATTTTGTCTTTGTGTTTGTGTAAGTGCAAAAAAAGTGCCTTCTACTCTTCATCCCACCCACGCACACATATACACACACATAACACACGCATATACACACACATAACACACACACACACGTTGATCTGCACTCCAAGGGGCCAGCTCCCAGTAAATGGATTGCTGGGCCCATTGATTTTTTTTCTCCCAGTGCCAGGCCTCGACCAGTAAGCCTGTTTGATTTGGTTGGCTGTTATCCTGCAAAGCCACCCCCCTCCCCACACACACACACACACACATTCTCTTTTCCAGTGCCGGCGGCAGCAGCATCAGCACCAATCGATGCACCGAGCTTTAGAGGAAACAAACTCAGCCACATGATAAGATGCCGCAGCGGTGGAGAAGCCTCAAGATTATAGGCTCATTCTTTGGTTCAAACCAGGGGTTTTGGTGTGTGTGTGTGTGTGTGTGTGTGTGTGTGTGTGTGCCTTTACATGCCCATAAGCATAATTCTGGGGAACGTCTGTTGTTGTGGAGAAGCAAGGTGCTTGGTTTTGGCAAAAAAGCAGGTTCATTTGACTGAAATGTGTGTGTTTTGTGTGTGTGTTTTGTGTGTGTACACACGTGACCTCTGCCCCTGCGAGCACGCCTGGTCTTTAAGTCTACTGGGATCAATTCCAGCTCACTGCCTTAATGTCTGCAGAGTAGCACTCAAAGCAGGAAAATGGATTTTCGACCCTGAACTCTTCCCATCAGGCTTCTTTGTCTCTGTTTCTAATTCTCTGTCATCCTCACCTCCTCTACATGTGTGTGTTCTCTCTTTTAGTCTGCATCCATGTTTCTTTTTCTTTTTATAGATCTTTAAAATCAAAGATATAGGTGTTTATTTTGTCCAGTCTGGGCTACTGTAAAAAACATGGCAGCCTCCATAGAGAGGACCCACTCCTGACATAAAGTATTAAAATATAAAGGGTCCATTCGAGGGGGGGGGGGGGGGGGGGGGACAACAATTCGTACAATTTAGATTAAACACAATTAAAACATCACTAGAATTATTTTATATTCATTTTCTGCCATTAGATCCCTGTCACCAAAATCTTACACACTGAACCTTTAAAGCTTCAAAATCCAACTCTTTTCATTTCATTCAGCTATGTGAGTTGAGAAAAGTCTTAGTTTTCTCTGGATTACTCCAAAAAGTCAGTATAGAAAGTTGAGTAATTTCGGAATGTGTGTATCCTATTGTAGCATGTTATTCCCTGTGGTTTATTTAACCCAATTTCTGTCTTTTGCCTGATCGGCTGATTTAAGTTTCCCTACAGCCGCTCATTATGTAGGCCAAAACATTTTTTGGGGGATTTATGTGCCTGTACCTTAGGCATCTGTCGGTGATGGATAATTGAAAGTCAAAGTTCACTGTCATTGATTTGGTGCAATTATTGTTTTCATCAAGCGGTCTTATCCTCAAAATCTCACAGGCTTACATTAATCTCAGCACTTAAACCTTTGTCAGGGGCCGTCGTCTGCTTGTTGTTTTCATCACTTCCTGTCGTGGATTTGTGTTTTCCAGGAAATCAAATTCGATCAAAAGTAAAGTTTATCATAGATGGATGATTTTGGCAATTTGTGATCTGAGGGCGGACAGTGCACCGAGACGCTCACCGCTTCCTTCTGTGTGTGTTTCCAGCTGAATGAAATGATCCGCGCCCCGGTCGAAGGGAATTTCTGGCAGGTCGACCACATCCGGCCAGTCTACAGCGGAGGAGGACAGTGCTCGCTGGACAACCTGCAGACGCTGTGCACCGTCTGCCACAAAGCTGTACGTGCACACTCTGCATCGCTGCACCCACACCAGCCGCAACACCCGCTCCCACAGCCAAAGGTCTTAAAGGGGCAAAAGCAATTTATCTAACATTTAAGGTGCACAGTGCATGGACCTCTCCTTTATCCACGTTTAAGTGTCATCACTCATGTTGAGGATCATGTGCGATGGCAGTAATGTGATACATGGTCAAACACATTGATCAAAAGTTACAACATCCCTCTCAAAGCTATATTTTCTTTTTAATAACATCACATGATGTGGTTGTGTGACATATTGATATATTGCATTTGTGGCAATGTGCTATATAACTGTCTCGGGAACATTTTCCTTTTTCAGCTCCTCCAGTCGATATTTCATAATCACAGACAATTCACTTCAGAAAAAAAGAACTGATTTGAGAGCAGAGGTTTCAAAATATAGCGCGGCTTTCATTGTAACCTTAAATGTGCTTAACTTCCACGCTAGAAAGCATTTTTGTCAGAGTGGGTGTCAGTTTGTAAGGAGATGCTTTATTCGCTGACGTTTATAAAGTGATGTGGAGAACTGTGTGTTCTGATAAGGGGATCCTCTCGCTGTTTATGCCACCGCTCAGACACTTTAATCTAGAGATGCTCAATATATTGATCTCACTTTTCTCTCCTGCGCCGACTGCAGATTTAACCTCTTACATCATGTTCCATTTTTCTCCACAGAGGACGGCTCAGCAAGCCAAAGAGCGCAGCAGGATAAGGAAGAGCGCGGCAGCCTCCAAGGTTGCATCAGACATCAGTAGGTTCTTCATCAGGAAATGGAATGACATGAAGGTTTAGAGAGGGTTGTATATGTGTAAAATTCCCGCCGACATGATTTCTGACAGTTTGGATGAAGATGCATCATGGTTCTTCAAAGACAAAACTCAGCAAAGTATCAGAAATGCCAGGAAAAGGTCAGATGCTCTCTAAATCCCTCCTTTGCTTCTGCCACACTTTACCATGATATCACCGCGTTTCTGTTGGACTCTGCTCCAGCGGCTGCTGTAGCAATGAAGATTTTTGTTTTTTTTAAACGTCGACAACAACTTTATGCAAATTCAGCGTACTCTGCTCTCGTCCCCGAACCGTCAAGCACGGTAGTTTTGATTTATGATGGCCCCTTTTGCACGAGGCTGAAATGGAGCAGGTTGTTTAGAAAGATGCTGCTATTATGATTTCGCAAACTTGGTGAAAGGTAGCCAGTGAGAGATGAATTGGGGGCTTTGTGATAAAACACGAGCGAGCGTCCTCATTGGCAACAAGTGGCACCTTGTAAATCTTTTGGAAGACAGGTGAACACTCCCGAGTGAAATAAAAACCTATTTTCCTCTTGTTCCATGTTGTCTCCTTCTGTTCTTCAGGAGCTTTAACCAAAGCTCGGACTGTAAATACACCAAGACGTTGGTTGCTCTGACAAGCTAGCAAATTGTTTCATCGCCTCAAGTCAGGAACATTATTGTCCATGTCCATGCATCTACCTCCTCTTCAGCTGTGCTTGATGATCTGAGCAGAGCTAAAGTCAGTCAAGAGGGCTATGTTTAGAGAGACGGAGAGCAGAGTTACTATGGAAACAAGGCTTCAGGTTCAGCACTGTCGGGAATATTGAATCTGTTCTTGGGAGAGTTATACAATGAGCCAGACAGACATCAGAAACTCCAATCAATATCAGCAGGCTCCTGCGAAAATGAGGCCATCACATTCCTCCGCAGCAAAAATTGACTTCCCCTCTCTGCGTTGAGACTCCGTCATCGATGTCGCAGATGTTGTCATGTCACGATTTGTCTGTCTTGCCTGCCGTGTCAAAAGGCGAACTCAGCAAATCTCGCCGTTGCGGGAGAGTTAAAAAAAATAATTCTGGCAGATCCAACTCCTCTCAGCCTATCAGAGCGCTGGCTTGAAACCACAGCTTCAAACTTTCTCTGAGCCCATGTGGGTGCACGTGTGGGTGTATGTGTATTTCCCCTACGGCTGCTCCAGGTCTCCACTTAATAAGACCGTTGTTCCTCTCCTGTCCAAACCGACAAGCTTTTTGAGTAATGAACATCTCCCAGGCAGCCTTCCAACAACAGCAGGTTTCAGTGTCAGTCCCTGTCAGCAGCCAATGACTCTGATCGGCTGTTTTATTACACCCAAAAGGTGTGTGTGCATGTGCGGGAGACAGAAAGTGAGCGGAGAAGGAAAGTCAGGAGAAAGTGTAGCCGAGTGTGTTTCCGTGCATTACACAAATAAAGCGAGTGTGTTTGACTGAAGAAAAGACTATTGAAAGAGGGAGCGTTTGTCAGATGCAGCCATAATGAGGCAGGGTCCAGATGAAGACGTCTCATGTTCTTCCCAGAGGGTCTGCTGGGTAAAGGGCCGCTCCACAGCCGCGCGGCACTGTTTTCGTTGGACAACCTATCAGCCCAGACGAAAAAACATTACCTCCGCAGGTGATGACAGTAATAAAGATGGACTCAAACACCGACGGACGGTTGCAGAGGTCTGTGTGTTTGCCCTCCGTCTAATGCGCCCCCTCCCGTTTTAAAGTCAGCATCAGAGCGGAAACCAACTCACTTTTTCCATCAAGTGCAATCAACGTCTTTGCCTCTGTGCCACTGCGGCAGAGACATTTCGACAGGTTACATAGCAACACAGCATGCAGTGAGCGTCATGAGGCCAGAATTAGCTGGGCAAATATGTAGCGGAAATAATAGCATATAGTTAGAAAATCACAGAGTAGGCACAGAAGAAAAAAGAAAGGAGGAAATACAAAAGGACGTCCAAGCAAATAGAATTCAGAAAAACACCACAGCAGTGAAGACAAATGAATACGACAGGAATTGTTCTGAAAGACTCCAGTCCTGTGAACCCTGGAGACAGTACATAATTTGTTAGTATTTATATAAAATATATTGCACCGATATTTTTATATCTCCATCGATTGAGATTGAGGTTTGGTTCGTTTTTTTATTTTAGATCCCTCTCATAACTTGACACCCTCCACACCAGTGTTGCTTCATTTTATCTCAAATGTCTAAAAAAGAAGAAAAAACTTGAAGAGCGATGCAATACCTCGAGATGCCAACATCAGTTACACCCCATGTTTCTCAATGTGGGTCAGAGGACCTCGTGGGGCCTTGTCGGGGCTCATGGGGGTCCACAGCAAATTGAGAAATAGATTAATATTGCAATAACTCAATTCCAATTCCAATTAAAGATTTTATATTATGTGGAAGTATGATTATTGTCATTGTAGGTTTCATTTTCAGTGTTTTGAAATAGGTTGAGCTGACAAAATGTGTCTTTTTAGGTGTCTGTGACATGAAAATGTGCAAAAGTGCTGCTCCAACCAGACAACAATTGACAGTATACTATACAAATCATTCATAACTCAATCATGATTTGCATTCAGATGGCACGGCGTTATATTTTGGCGCCATTCCAGTGGTTATTCCATTTCAACCTCGCCTGCCCCCATAATCTACTTTGGCCTTTTCAGCTGAAGGAAGCGCTTCTACAAACCCAATCTTGTGTGACAGGTGTGATGGAGAAGGGCCAATAAAAGCCTGTGCAGCGCGCCGCATGCGGCCGTCGGCTCTCCACTCGGTGGCTGAATCCTGCTGTGGTTTGATTCCTGGCTGCCACACTCTCCGCTGTGTTCCCTCTGTGTCGGTGACCCTCCCTGCCCTTCAGCAAGGAAGAGGAAATAGACACGAGGGAGGCCATACCCTCCCCACTCTCCTTCAGGCATGAAAAACGGGAACGGCACCGTCTCTATCTTGCCGAAGCACCTCTGATATTCTGTCATTTGATGGAATGTGAACTACAAAACCTCATTATAGGAAAGGAACTGACCTCCCGTCAGACCTCTGCCGTGTAGTGTCACAACATCAAGAAGGCTTGTATTCTAAAAGGCTGGATCCATATCGTCTAATTGAACTGTGGAGTTAACATTTAGGAAGCAACTCTTGGCTTTAAACAGCCACAGTTGATGAGAGGCTTTTGTCTTTATTGTCATTTTATCTCTTGGGATGCTGATGAGATGATTAATCATTTCCTGCTGCAGCCTCACGCTTGCACGAGGCTGGCACCGCTCGAGCCGCAGAGCGCAACGCCTTAGGTGGAGGAAAATGGTATTATGGCCCAGGTAATTGGTGGAGGACCATCACTCATAAGCGATCTAATTAATTTCATTAAAACACCCTCTCTGGTTGATCTTTCTCGAGGAGTGCGGCAACAAAAGGCATTTAAACGATATCCCAAGAGAAACAGCAGCTGAGGCACGTAACACAGAAATCGATGCAGTTCCATACAAGCTGTGGCTGGCTATTTTCTAATGTCATTCACAGTAGTCGGGGACGTGCGGTGGTAAAAGGATGCTTTCTCATGGCTCAGCTGGGGCTGGCTTTTGTCAAGTCCAAATTCTATTTATTCAAGATGGCTCCCCGGTTGTCTCCCAGGATGCGTGGCATGCTGCGGATTAAGACCAAAAACGCAATCAATTCACCCAGCAGGAGATCAGGAGAAATAACAGATAACGTTCTTAGCATAATTCTTACAGTCCCCAATCTGGGCTAGGATTAATGTATGTCTTCGCTGCAGCTCACGCTCATTTGTATGTAGGAGCTCGTGTGGGGCTAAATTGGCACTTCATGTGGCCCATTACAATCAGGCTTTGTTTGGAAAGGCCCCTGTGAGGGCTGGATCTGACCACATCGTTTTACAAGGCATGTGTACCTAATGCAATTAAGGACTGATGTGATCTCATCTGCATTTTATTATCATTAAGATCTTCTATTGCGTTTTACAACAGGCTGTGTCAGCATGTTAATCTGTGCAGAAATAAAGGAGTGGAGAGACTTTAATGAGACAGACATAAAAACACAAATGTTTGCAGCGTTAACCAAACATACATTAGATATATATATATATATATTGATGCAGTCATGTGCAGCATGCCTCGCAGCACTTGACTTCAGAGGATAAAAAAGCAACAGTAGGCTACAGTCTTACCATTGTCCCCTTTCATTTACTCGGTGTTCAGATGATTGAGGTTAAAAATGGGAAGCCGAACAAGACGCCCTCCGACAACGTCTCCTTTCATGAGCTTTAAAAGACATCTTTTCATCTCCTTTCTCATTTTGTGGCCATTGATCAGCCATCTTTCATAGATTGCTTCCAGACATCTATTCAGCTGCTCCGTCGCTGCTCAGCATGCCTCCGTTTCATAGGTCCTAATGGCAAGGTCTGGCTTTTGTGCTTGGATTAAGACCAGACTCACAATCACATTAATCACCAATAAATTCACAGGAAATTGTTGACTTTGTTGAAAAAGTGAATCAACAGTTCGGAAAGTTTCGCAGCGTGTGCTTGATGCAAAAGCAGGCAGGGTTTTTTTAAATGTGGGGGGTAAAAACAGCGGTTCTCTTGCCTCATCCTGAAAAATTAGGATTTTTTTTATCCCCCTTCAGCACAGGAGCCAGAAAAAGGTCATGTCAGTCTTGTGACAGGAGTGACAGGTCTAGGGCATCATTACTGTGACTTGGAAGGTCTGTGTAAGCACCTTTGGTCACCTCAGGAGAATAGAACCCCACCACGCTGCCGCCGGCCTAATGAGCACGGTCAGCCCTGCATCTAATGAGGAGAGGGAGATTGCGACAGTCTTCCATCAGCTCTCTGCTCCTGCTGTACAACATCCCATAATGCCTTGAACACACGGCGTGAGCGGTGTGAGCAGCGGCGGATATCCTGTCACACATCAATGGCAGCGGCTCCGAGGAATCTGCCAAAATGTCTCCAGCGCAGGTCCAGAGCTGGATGAGAAAAATGTGGCCGTGTTCCTTTTAGGTTGACTTGATGTTTATCCACATTTCTGCACAGTCAACGAGATCATGTGACAGCTCGTCTGCAAAATGGAGGCACTTTTCAGTGATTGCAGGAAAATAACCGCAGCCTGGCCTCGATGTGAGCGCTTCTTTTCAGTTGGCAAGACATGTTTGGATTACATCTACGGAAGAAGTTCCCAGTCAAACAATTCTTTCAACTCTAAGAAATCTCCCCACTCCTGATGACTCACTTTTGGTTGGTTTCTCCGGCTCTTTGAATTTCATATTAGAGTGCGTGTGTAGTGCTTTTTAAATGCCGGAAGGGACTTGCACCCATCTCCTCACACATGCTGCGAATCCTCCTGCATCTAAAAACAGAGCTACAGGTTTGCTGCAGAATTAGCTCTTATATCCACCTTTGAAAGGTTATGTGTTCATGAGGGTGTTAAAACTGTGTGAGCGTCTTTCAGCGAGTATCAGTGGACAGATTGGCTTTGGACTCGGCAACAATTGATTCGCTTCTGGTTCTGCTCCAGATCTGGGATTTCTGCCACGAGATGATTATCACCTTGAAGCCGTTATTATAAAACTACCGAGTTGATTCCAAAACTTGTGGGATAAGTTTGCAGAGGCCAAGCTTTAACTTGACAGTGTTTGGAAGAATTTATTTTGGTGTAAGTTGGAAAGTTGTTGAGCGTCTGCGGAGGTTTTCAGGCGCCTTGTAGTTTGGTATTAAATGTATCAGCCGAGGCTTTTTAAAGCTCTCACGCAAATTGTGGCGACGTCCTCCCTCCTTCATACAATATCATCATCATCAGCGAATAGTTAAAACACTGAAGAGCAGGGTTAATAAGGAATGTGCCATGTGCCTTCATTCAATTTGATATTATGAATTAACAATAATTAAAAAAGTATAAGTTGCTACACAAGTGCTTAAAATGAAAATGTGCAGCCGATCTGTCACCAGTCTCTCATCATACATGCAAATCTCCCGCTGGTTCAAAACCAGTTCCACCTGTGACCATGTGCATTGAAAGTTA
Source organism: Paralichthys olivaceus (assembly GCF_024713975.1). Taxonomy (NCBI): domain Eukaryota; kingdom Metazoa; phylum Chordata; class Actinopteri; order Pleuronectiformes; family Paralichthyidae; genus Paralichthys; species Paralichthys olivaceus. The sequence continues at coordinate 5,200,131 of NC_091116.1, forward strand.
TTGATAAGTACTTTCACAATTGGCTGTTTGAGTGGGTTGCATTTGGCCACTCAACCGTGGACTTCTTAACACCCACGCCTCGTTTTTTTTATTTCTTTTTTTTCATATTCAGTTATGCCAGTTTCTCAATTACTGTGTGCGTGGGCTGGTAGAAAAAAAAAAGAAGAGAAAAAAGGGGGGGAGTTGGCAATAGCAACATCCGCCATCAGCCCACACAGAATTATTCTATGTGATGATATAAATCTTGTTTAATTATGTGATAGTCGGCAGGTTCGCCAGCCGTGATGAAAGGAGCGAGGTGTTCTAAAATACCTGGAGAAGCAAGGGCTTGTCAGGAGTGTGAGCGCTCATCCTCAGAGTATACATCAAGCCAGTGTTTATATGAGCCCACATCATCACATGATTTACCTGTTTTTAAGGTTGTTTGGAACACATGATGTCCCAGATTCATGTCTGGAGGTGTGTGTGAGAAAACAGGAGCAGAAACTGTACCAGGAAGCTGGATGGTGATGCTGCGATGCATTTTGTCACCAGACAAATGATAGTCAGTTATTGATGTGATCAGATTGTATTTTGTTTGTGAAGAGGAATACAAACTCTGCAAGAGGGAAAATTCAGGAGCATTCTCTGTATCTCTGTTGCAAGAATCTCTGAAGAGATTCTCTAGAAGGGCAACTTCAATGATTCACCACTCATCTGTATCTGTGGAGCTCAGTATATCTAAAACACATGATGTCACCTTTCAACACTCACCTCAAATTAATTTCAAAGATCTTTATTGAAGGCAAGATATATTCATAAGAGTGTAAAAATATAGAAAAGAATAAGCATGCAAATATAACCAATACAAACTGTAGCATAAAAACAACATTAATATCTGCAAGAAAATTGGAGATTAACATAAATTATCCATACCACAATCTTACACCAGGTTTCCTGTTAATCCGTGTATTCGTTTTTGCGATATCCTGCTAATTAACTATAAAACAAACACACAAATGCAGAACTACAGCTTTTTAACTTTCTGTAATTTATCTACTCTGATATGTAAAATGGGAGAATTTGCATTGGCAAACATCTTCATTCAGACAAGCTCTTTATTTGAGGCTTAAAACGACTGTGACCTTGCCATCGTCCAAAACATCCCAAAAAAATATCAGGTTCATAGCTGCTTTTTCCTCTTCTTGTCTTTAGTCCTCCCACACACACCGATCACCTCTTTATCTCCAAGATTTTATCCCTTCAGCCTTTTCTCAGACATATAAAAACAAAATGCATGAAAGCATCAAACATGAAATCATTTCCTTTTTGAAAGAGACTTCCATTCATGTCATTTCCTTGTTTAATTAGTCTTGGTCATGAGCGCTGCCCACACTTAAAGAACGACAGCACTGTCGACTGTTTGATCCATGTAGCTGTTCACACTTGACTGCGGTTCATTTCTCTATGTACCGTGCAGCATCATGGTTGTGTTCGGATGAAATTTTAATAATGTCTGTGGGGAACTAAAGAGAAAAAGTGGTTATATAGAGAGTGATGATGATGATGCCAGCAGTAAATACAGCAATCAAACATATTCAGAGAAATGGAGCAAATAAATAAAGGTACAGCATCATTGTATGAGGGCACTGCATAAAGATGTTGTGCATAAATACACCCAGACAGGCAAATATGCTTCACAGGCTATTCATGTTGTCAGGCGTACTGTAACATATGTGCTGGAAGGAGTGATTGAGTCTTTGTCGAGTTAATGAGAAGCTGATTGAAGAAAAGAAAAAGGAAGATAAGAGGACATGAAAACACGCTGGAGGAATTATCCTGCAGCAGGTGCATCTCTGACAAACAAAGGATTAGCTTTGTCACAACCACAAATGCAAAAGCTTAGCTCACCACACAACAATGAGAAGGGGTGTGAGGTGGGAGTTGGTGTTTTAGTCTCGACAACTTCACAGTGGACACTTTGGTATCCAGGGGTCCTCAAAAACCCCCCCGCCAAGCTTGAGGTGGATCTAATGAGCGGTTGTTGAGCAAATTCAACTACACGCGGATGTTTCTGGATTTATTCGTAGGATGTGAACACTGTAATACTTGACATTACACTTACAATGACAAACATGTTAAATATAAAAAAAACAAATACAATGACTGTAGCTGTGTTTATTCTCACAGCAGGAATAGAAATATATAGATTTGAGTGTTTTTCATTATTGTGTAATATATCTTATGAAACTGCAGTAGTTATAGAAGTGAGATACCATTACCATCTCTCAAAACCACAGTCACTATTTTCATCCGTGCCGCTTCACCTTAAAATATCAATAAACCCTTGGCAGCACCCCCACTGCTTCACCCTGCTGCTGCGAACACAGAAAAAAAACAGATTTCTATGCTCTGTCAACCCAGATCCAGCTTTGGAAAGCCTCAACACCTACCTTTCCAATTCAGCTTTCTCAATAACCAACTCATCCTCCTCCTCACACTCCCACTCGGCCACATAATCCATAATGTTTTGTTTCGCTGTTACGCCGATGACACCCAGCTATATCTCCCACGGAAACCCGATGATCCAAATAGCACTTCTGTCGTGTTAAGTATCGGGCATCCGAGGACTGTTAACAGCATGGTTATTTTCACTAGCCTCCACTAAAGCATTATTATAAGCAAACTAGGCAATTAATTTGGAAAATTAGGGTCAGCATAGCTTTAAAAAAATCAGGTTAAGAAGGTTTAACAGACATTGCTTGTCCTCTGCAGATTTGAAGAAGTGTATTCATATGATTTTGTTTAGTCTTCTTGCAGGAAACATCAAAGCCAGTCTGCTTTGGACTTTATTTCAGCCTTTTATAGATCGCTTTAAAGTGTGAAAGCTCTGACCTCAGAATATTTCTGCTCTGGCCGTTAGTTCTACCTGAGGCTGCTTGCACACAGAAGCCTCCTGAAAACTCTTTTCTGAATAACTTCTCGCTTCATAACTTTGGTGGCAAATCCAGGTTTACCTCTTTAGCAGTGATTAGTCATTGATTGTTACCATGGAAACATAGTTCTGTGATATTAAAGGAATCTAACCTTCATTTATTTTTGTCCAGATGGGGCGGCAGAAAAAGCTTTCAACACAGCTGTATGAATAGGTTGCATAGGTATTGGCTACGTCCCTGTATGCTGCGAACCACAAGCCAAAGCATCTTCATCGCCCCCTGCTGACTGGCTGCAGTATAGGTCATAGATCCCACCTCGTCCATATCAATGGATGGGACATGGGTCAAAGAAAAAAGACTAAGTGCACGTGAAATAATCTTTTCTCAAAGATGTTTTTATATCATTCTCTGAAGTTCTTATCCCAATGAGAGGAAGGGGAGACGTGTCGTCCATCTTTATATACACTCTGTCTTTCAGGCAAACTGGCAGACATATTAGATTTTTATTTTTGCTCTGTTTTGGTCTCCACCACCTCTTGAGGGATTTATCTGACTCTCTAGTGGCAAGGTGCTCCGTAAGTCAGGCTGTGCATCCGAGGTTTTGTGTCACTGGTGTTAACTGATAAGATTGATGTGAGTGATACAAATCATTAAATCTGCAGTGAAACCAAGAAAATCGCTAAAAGACATTATTACTATTTTTTGGGTTCCTCACACCTTTTCAGATCGCACAGTCTATTGATCTTTCATAATTATTATCTTATAAATTATTGATAGTAGCAAGTTTAATATTGTGTAAGTAATCTAACATGACCTTTTGTGACTGTGACGGCCATAGAGCGTGATTCATATCATTAATTAAACCCTTCAGTGAGGCCTTGTACCCTGTATAGAAGCATGTACACTCATTCATTTAAATTCACTTCATGTAAAAACAAATAACATGTGAGATTGTTGTCATTGACATTATTGTTAATCTTTTCAGTGGTTGAGGCGCAGCCGTAGCGGAGTATAAACTGAACCATTAGGAGGAAAAATAATTATTAGGGTAGGTATTTTCTTGGTGTTGTGAATGCAGGGTCATTACGCTCTCCCTAATGAAACAAACCAGCAGAGAGCCTCCATCTCGGCTGTAGCCGTTATCATCGCTCTTCAGAGAATATAAAAAGGAAAACACTCCAGCAGCAGGCTAATTAAAACCAGAGAGGTCTGGATGAGGAGGCCAAACAACCTACACAGGTGGCAGGCACGTCACTGTGTGTGCGTGCGTGCGTGTGTGTGTGTGTGTGTGTGTGAGCTGCTGGAGCACATCATGTTTATGCATGTCTGTATGTGACTGTGTGAGTGTGGGTGTTTGAGGCAGCAGTTCATTCTTTTTTTCTTTATCTGTGTGTGTCAGTGTGGTACATCTGTGAGTGTGAGTGAGACAGCAAAGGACGATGTTGAATGTATGTGTGTGTGTGTGTGTGTGTGTGTGTGTGTGTGTGTGTCAGAGGTGTATGATTGTTAGAGGTGCTTTCTATTCATTTTAATGGCTTCAGCCTCCACCGCTGTCGCTTCATTCGGCTGCCTCCACGGCTGACAGGAAGGACCCAGCAGCTTTCATCTGACAGGACCTTGCTCAAATAGGCCATTGGTGCACCATAATTAGTTCAAATGTTGAAGCTGGTGAAATATTGATGATTGGGGATGAGGAGCGAGGAGGGAGGAAGACATTTCACATCAACTGTGTGTGTGTGTGTTTTTTTTTTAGCTGTCTCTTTTTTAAAGGACAGCTGGTGCTCTGCGGTTCCCACCACAAACATGAGTCTCTGGTGTTCAGGCCACGAGGGGAAGCATTTGCATCGGGCGGAGAAATAAACTGGGGTAGTAAAAGGACTAATTTCGGAGGAAAACTGTAAAATAATGTCTTGTTTTTCACGGAGAACAGCTGGCTACAGAGAACACCGCGGGGTTTTATTTTAACCAGGCGAAAAACACATAACTTAGTCCAGGTTGGAAACCAAAAGTAAACCCCACCACGAGGACCGAGGCTAATATATGCTCCTGCCAATCATTAGATATAATTGCGATACCATGGCATAATGGCAGCCCGGGCTCAGTCATTTTCCCCCTCCGGCTGTATCTCAGGTACTTGGAGAGGTTTCCATCAGCTCCTGATTTTTCAAGAGAGACCTCTCAGACAGGAATGACAATGGACTTTCAGTGGTTTATAATTATGCCTCTTTCCTGCACAATTTTGAGGGCATCATTTGCATTAAGACTCGTACGGTAAAAGTGCACCGCGCGCTGCCTCTGCAAAAGGCCTTTTGATGGATTCCACTGCAGAAATCACAAAAGTTCCACGACATTTCCTGGAACGTCTCTAGGCCTCAACCGTCCGACAATTACCTGAACCTGTTAATTGGATGGATCAAGTCCAAAGTGTGTGACACTATGAGGCGACGTGAGTGTGATTGTGCCTGTGGATCACAAAGTGGGCAGAAACTACCTTGGATTCACGACATGATTCACGATGTCCTCTCTTCAAGGTTATTCCACACTGTGTCTTGTTTGGGGGTTTTTTGGAAAATGATGCTGGATGTGATGTTGATCTGTTCTGCTGGTGAGGCCAATTGTAATACTGCCATCTAGTGGGCATGAGGCGATAAAGCAGCTGTGGATCGGAGACACATAAGGAGAATTTTGAGGCTGCAGTTTTGTGAAAAATAACGAATATTGTTCCTGTCCCAAACAAAACCAATCAAATGAATTCATCTTTTCTTTGGATTAAGTTTGCACAACCATTCATGTGGAGAAACCTCATCGTTCTCATCATCACTGGTTTGCTGCTGAAACAATTATAATGGTATTTGTGTCTGGGACACTTGCCCGCACGCAGCTATATATGTTTGTGATATTAGAGTTGTAATTCGAGCTTGGATGGTGTTTTCCTTTCAGATGGCTCTTAATTCTGGGATTTGTCGCTCACCAAAAGCTGCTCTCATATCTCTTCCTTCCTGCAGTAGGCTCCTCTTATTCTGCTTGAGAGGTTGCTGAAAATAAATCATCACCCTCCCACCAGTATGCGAGAATGTCCAGATGGTTGAATTTTCACTGACGTCCTCCTGCTGAATTTCCCCATTGTCTTCCACGCTAAAATTAGAAGGTAATACTTGGTGAAAACGCTGCGTCTGCTCTGAGGGTGCTAGTTAATTATCAGGAACTGGATTTATGTTCCGCCCACAATTGAACACATCAACGCCGTGTTGTGTGCGAGAGTCCAAAGCTAAACCTTGAAAGCCCCTTGAGGTTTGTTGAAGGGACCAAACGGCAGGTTTCAATGTCACACGCCATCTCTTTTCTTTAGCAGGAACAAAAGAAACAATGCCCTCAAGGTAACCCAGCGACTCACAGAAGATGATTACATTTTTCACCCACAGTTCCCACAGTTATTAAGAAACAAAATCCTGCTTAGAGGCAAAATGTACAACCCTGAAAACACTAATCTGCATATCCCACTCATGCAGAAGCTCAGCATGCATTTCCAATCACGCCTTGTTGCTCCTATTTACATTACTAATTCAGAAGTACAGCATAATTTCAGCACGCTGTTACAGCTCATCTACTTAAGGCTGATAATGTGTCAATAAGTGTCAATTAATCAATTTACTATATGTAAGCGGACAGGGAAGAGGAAACAACCATTGCGTACTTTAAGCACCGTTTGGCTTCAAATGCAGCAAGGGCTTAAATTCAACGGCGAAAGCAATCCAGTGAGGCTGGGATTAAACCATCAGTATGCTTTGGCACTTCTTTTAATTTGTGCAGGCAAGTTTGCAATAGAAGATGGACGACTCAGCTCCATTTCCTCCCACTATCCAGAAATATCTTGCACTGCCATCCTGTGCAATTGCAGCTGGAGTCTGCACAGTAACAATCAGGGGAGGGTGGAGGTCCCACCGATACACGCGCTCAACCGATCATGATCAGGTCTTGACAGAAACCATCCTTGAGAAAAATAAATGACATGTACCTTGACTTTTTAGTGTGCATGTCCCATCCTGACTAGGGAGGAGGCAGGGTTTATGACCCAGCCACCAGGAGGCAATCAAGACATTTAAATGCTGCTCCAAAGATTTAATAATATCCAATGTTTCTTGATAAAAACCAAAGTGTCCTGCCCACAGTTACAGGAGTGATTGAAAATGGAGAAAGAAAAAAACTAATCTTAAGGTCTTCTCACTCTGCTGTCTCTCAGGTCTGTGAGATAACCACTCCGCTGTCATCTGAACAAACTCCATTTCCTCAGGAAGACCACGAGATGTGGTTGGAAAAGCTCCAGAAGAGCAAATGAGTGGATCTTGAGTGACTTTACTTTTAACTACTCTTCCAAAAGTCAAGAAGCCTGAAAACTTTCACATTTGAGAATCTGGAAGTAGTTTATCAAAATTGTTAGTTTAATTTTGTCCTCAGCCAATCCTTTCGGTTCGGTCCTTGACCTTTGACACAGCAGTTTGACCGAAAGACAGAAAAACAAAAGTGTATAAACATCGCAAGTGTTCCCCACTTTGAGATCTGGGTGAACATGATTGGTTTACCCCTCTAAACCCTAAGTTTAGATATCAAAAATTAAAAGAAACAAGAACAATGATTCAGGATTCACATCAGACACTGAACAGAAAATCTCGCATGTGTAAAAATCACTTTTACACCTTTATTTGGGCTCCCTATACACAAATCCAGGATATGTTCATCGATACAGTCGGCTTGAGATCTCATGATACACTGAATGGAGGAGGGTTTGGACTGATGCAAGAAACCAACAGTTTTAAATCTGAACTACAGTCCTATGTACAATTTTTTATTTGAAGAGATCTTTATTCTTTTGATAGTTCATAACATTTATCATAGTGAATAGCGATTGACAAGGTACAATCACAAGGCCTTTTTGCAATTTTAGCCGATATATTTTAAATGCACTTTCACAGCAGATGTAACGTAAACGTCTTATGTCGCTCTATACTGAGTCTGCACATTAAGTTCAGGTGCGGCCTCGGAGGTCCCCGATAGACAGCAAATGGAGTCGGCCTCACATTTGTGTTCGTAACTATTGATGCACTGTTTGAAAAGTAAGCAGACCATGTTCTCTAAGACAGAAAGTTCTGCCGTCTTCGTCAGCAAAAGGACGAGGTGATACATCTCCACAGATACAGGTAATAAACCCAAACAGAGGAAGATTCGTTCTTATATCAAAAAAGTTCAAGACCTGAGATTTTTAGTGGAACACAATGTCTTAACATACAAAAAAAAAAAAAAAAATCAACTGTAAACTGTCACAGTGGCTGCGAACACTAGCTATGTCTTCCCTTTTGTGACTGAAAACATGCACATTAAAATCATACGCTTGCATTAAAACAATGTTTAAAACTCAGCCACATTCTTAAAACATCTCGTGGTTTTTGTTTTTGCAAGCTAGTAGTACACAGCTCTATGCATATCATTTCATATTTGACAGCTTTAACACGAATCATCAATGTGTGTAGACACGACTGAGAGAGAGATGCACAATTCAAGATAACTTAAGACAAATAAAATTTTTAAATTCTATTAAACATGGTAATACTTTAATCGAGACAACACTGAGGACTCTCTGAGGGTTATAAGTTCATTCCTTGGGCACTTAGTAAAGAGTCCAGCATGTCAAAAGTGTCTTTGTAGTCAGTGTGTTGGCCGTTGGTGGTCAGCATGCCGTTGGTTCCGTCATGGCCGTGGTGCTCCATCATCCTGTGGCCTCCGTCGGATGCGTAGTGGGACGAGCTCAGGCCAGCTTTGGAGCTCCTGCTACTTTTGGACGAGTGGTGGTGGTGGTTTGTGGCGTCGGAGTGAGGCCTTTTACGAGACGAGCTGGAGGAGCTGCCGTCGTTACAGTTGCTGCTGGGAGCTCTTAAAGACAAGGAGGTGTTGTCTATTGTCCCCCTGCCGTTCCCACTGAGGGAATAAGCGTGTCCATGTTTCAAGTGGCGGTGGCTGCTGTGTTCTTTGTGCTTGTCCTTCCCGGGCAGTGTCCCGCCCTGCTCAGCGCCTCCGTGGCGCTCTGATGAGACTTTGATTCTCATCTTGAGCTCCTCACTCGTTGCAGAGCCGTTCTCAGCAAAAGAAGGAGCCAGCCGAGGTTTTTTAGAGCTGGGCTTGTCACTCCTGCCCTCACCTGCCTGCCGGGCCTGCTGTGACTGTGAGCGTTTCTTGTGGTGGTGAGAGGACAGAGCTGGCGGAGGTGCATACATGTCTGGCTCATCCTTCCCTCCATTCTGCATGGCCAGCTCAGCCGCATGTTTCTCTCTGTACTTTTCCAAAGTTAAGATCTTCTGCGAACGTGGAAAAGCTGCTGCATTCACATCGAGTTGCTGGTGTTTACTACTTGACCCGCCTGCAGATTTGTGTTCGTGTTTCACCAGTGTGAAGTCTGAGTGGGGAGGCTGGGAGAACTGGTCGTAGTTGCAGCTCTTTGACAGGTCGCTGATCGGCTGGTAGGAGGTGTAAGGGGCTGCAATAGCGTTCAGGGAGGGCATTTCCATAGAGTCTGATGAAGACGTGGAGGGGAAGAAGGAGTTGGCGACCCCAGAAAGGCCATCTAAGGACGAACTCTGGAAGGCAACGTCCACTGCTGCGCCCTCCTGAGTCTTTGGCTTCTTAGCTGCTTGAATGGCCTACAAAACAGAGAAGCACAACTCCACATTAGATATAGTAATACTTAATTTGTCCTCATCCTGTTCCATTCACGCCGTACTGCCCTAATAAGTACCCTCCAGTTTCGTATCCTCTTCAGCCTGCTGGGCGTCTTCTCCAGGATCTGGAGAAACTCGTGTGTGAGCTCTGAAAGCAGTTGAAGACAGCCATGTCAGTGATCAATGTTTTGTAATGTGGGCTCATTTTAACACAAGCTGTAACTGAATTCAGGGGCCGCCTACGTCAAAGTGGAGCGACCAGTTCAAAGGCTTCTGCAAATGTCTTTTCATCACCAAGCAACAAAGCTTGATCCCTCTCAGGCTCACCTATCCCAGGATTTATTAACCCTCTGTGACAAACTCTTTAGAGTTAAGCGATAGCGGCAACAGCAAGCGACAATACAGTGCATCTAATGCTTACACTTTTGAACTCAACCAGCTAATGTTGAAAACTAAGGGACATTAAAACCTTCTCATCCTGTCCAACTGCAGCTGTGCTACTCTGTCAGAGAGGAGGACTAGACAAATTGGTGACGCAGATCATGGACATCCTCCAGAGACCAGATTGATTCGGCCTTTGCAGCACACAAAGGAGGCAGACTGCAGGGGTCCACTCCGAAGACACGCTTGCCATAATGTATTCACAAGGCAGAAAAGGGTTTTGTTAAGTCACAGTGACCTTGACCTCCAAAATGTAATCATTGTATCCTCGAGTCCAACCCAACGCTCGTACCACATATCAAGAAATCCCTTCAGCATGGCCGACGTCATGTTTTCACAAGACTGGGACAGATTGATAGACAACTCAAAGACTCAATCCCTCTGGCCACTGCCTCCGTGTAATCGAAACTCTTACCGTCCAGCAGCTGTAATGTTACGGTGCGGTCCACATACTCCCACCAGTGTTTTCCATCTGTGGACACGGGGATCTCCCAGTTGGACCACTTGCAGGCCAGGTGGATGCAGACACACGCCACGACTGTAGGTCTGTACTGCAGGCAGAAGGTGGTGAGGTGCAAACTGCAGGGAGAGACAAGAAACACAGCAGAGAAAAAAAAAAAACAACGGTCAGCTGTTTGCAGAGTTTTTGTACGAACACATACACACGCAAGCGATCAGCCACAACCTTAGATCCACTCACGAGTGAAATGAATAACATTGATTATCTTGTTAAAATGGCGCCAGACGGGGGTGAATTGAAACAGGAAATATGGAATAAGGGACTGGATCACAAGGGCCAAACTGTGATGGCAGGTCATGTGGAGTCAGTACTGACTATTGCCCAAGGAAGGACAACCAGTGAACCAGCAAAAGACTGAAAACTCACTGATGCGCACATTAGGCAGGCGGTTTTAATGTTGTGGCTGACGGTCTATATTACACATTACGACAGTGTTTACATACAAATGAATAGGAGTTGAAGGCAAACGCAGATATGAATTCCACGGATTCAAAGTTGAAAACAAAATGTTCCATAAGCAAGATGTTACATCATCGTCAGCTCTGCTCTGATGACACATTGTTGGCAGCTGAATGAATATTTCCTAATATGCTTAAATATTTTAAATGTCTGACCCTGATACGTTTGTTCTGTTGTTGCTTGCTGATGTCCAGCAGCTACACGGAGCAAATTTCTTTTTACGATTCGGTAACGTTTTTGTGTCCAAAAATGGAGTGGAACACTATTTTGAGGGAATTCATCATGTCAACTAAAGACGTGACTTCCACAAAAGGATTTCTTTCTGAAATTCTAAAACATTCAGTTTGCAGTAGTTTGGTGTTTCATTGTTAGCTCTTTTGGGTGAAAAATATACAAAAAATTTAAAAAATTAAAAAGAACTGTAAACTATACTTACCAAAACACTCTATAAGTTTAAGAATCTTTAGATGTATTTCTATAGTCAGGCTACCATTTCAGTGTTTTTAGACATATGCACTCCGTACCAAACAACCTTGAGAGGTAAACAGCACCACTACACTCCACATAGTGCATTCAACCCCTATGTGCCAACACAGAGCCCTTGTACAATACACCGCACACAGCAGCCTGGCTGGTACTTCCCCACTTTGGGGGTTCCCAGGATCCAGACGCAAACAGGGCGTTGGACACAGGAAGGGGGACCCTGCAGGACAGGAAGCTATAGTGTGCCATTACAGTGCAATAATGGGAACAGGATAATAACCTGTTGGTAGCCATAAAATAGGAAGTCTGTGCCAAGTCCTTGCTTGCTGTAAAAGAAGAAAAATAGTCTGTATTAGAGCTGAGTTCATTTTCCAATTACTGTTTATGAAATCCTAAATAAGGCAGTAAACTAGTGTAGAAATATGGATGAAAAGCTTGGGATCTTTTTACATGGTGGCATGAAATTTAGCATTAAGAAAAACACCAAACATAGACACACTGAGTGTTGATAGAAAAAATGGTTCTGAAAGTGATTTGAAGTAAGAAAAGCAGAGAAAGAAAGGTCCTACCTCGCACTAGCTCGCAACACCTCACAACATCTGTGTGTGGATGATCTACTGTTATTTCAAAACCTGCGATGAGAATGTTGTTCAGCATTAAATATGAAAAACAGCAAACAAATCTGAGTCACACAATGTCTGAAGCACTGAAGCTTCAATATGACTCACCCAGTGTTTGCAGCAGTATCGTTTCCAGTGCTGCAAGCTCTTGTGCCTGCTGCAGGAATGCCTGAAAAAGATAAATCAATGAGGAATTTGAAATCTGCATCACAACAGCTGGAAACAGACAAATCAAATCAGTATTTCTACAATATAAAGAACTGCACTATGGGAAATGATCATATCAAGGTGGTAGTTTTGGGCTTTTAATCCTTAAAGGTAAACTGTGAGGACCAAATCAAGCTTTACTGGAATAATAAGTACCCACACAATTTATCACCCTTTCAAGTGTTAATCTAGGATTAATTGTGTGATTATTTTGTGTATGGAACCTCAAATGTAATTCAACAGTTTAATCAGCTCAAAATCCATACGAAGTCAAATCCTGATCAGTACAATGATTCATTCATAACCTTATGTTCTATAAAGCATGTCAGTTTGTCCAGGTTCAACTTAACCTGTGATCCATGTCAAACACACCATCACACATCAGGTCCAGTTTGAACTGGGAGCGAAAAACATCTGCATCTCAAGCTGCCTTCAAACATGCACTGATCTCTGGATGTTTCCACAAATTCTCTGTAGGTGGGAACGCAAATGTCCAAGTCAGTTGCTCTGGACATTTTCCAGAGTGTTCCCTAACGAGCCCTTAGTAAAATGTCATAGTGAGCCCATGTGAGAAATAATATATATCATCTCAGGATGAAGAAGAGGTGACATATCTACGAGAAGACGCTGATTGAGATATCACTTTGAAAAGACAAGAGATTTTGGTGATAAGAGCTGACGCTGGTGTGTATGTGCTGTAAACAAAAACAAGTCACTCCCACAGCAAAGTTTATCCTTCTGCTTGCTGTAACACGGCGTCACCCTTCGCCTGAATGTTCCAAACATTTTTCTGTTTTTGGGAACACGCCTGACCAAGTCAACCTCTTGCTGCATTCTTCATATGCACAAAGGAAAGTCTGGAAAGTGTCCAGACCCAAGTCTCTGTATATTTTCCAGAGTTGGTGCCTGAAAGCGGCTTCAGTCAGACTTTACTTACATTGCTTTTGGAGTCTGGGGCAGGCTCTTGAGGGTTAATGCAGGCATGGGCCATTTTAATGACAAGCTCCAGCTTCCTGGGCTGCTCTTCAACTTTAGTTGCCAGGAACAACGTGGTCTGGGAGATGATCTATTAAAAACAAGCTCAAGTTTTCACAAATGGTTTCACCAGCAGTGGTTGTGATGTCAGCCAAAAACTGCTGATACTTACATTGCGATGGAATTTGGTGAAGGAGTGGATCATATAAAACTTGTGCATATATACTATAGCAGTGTTGATGGTTAGTTGAGAGCTGGGTTCACAGTTAAGGCAAAATCCAGGGATCGTTTTCAGTGAGAGCAGAAAACTTGGCACATTAGCATCAAGCTAGCGTTGAGTGGACGGCTAGCAAAACGTGTATCCTGTAAGTTAACACCAGGCGCAGTCAAGACATTAGCTTTACCTTGGCTAATGCTGCAGGACCCAATAATAAACAGTGAGGGTTGAATAACACGTACAACTTTGATCGATTATCTACGATCACTGATATTATAACGACACACGGCTAACAATAGAATCTGCAGCCTGAGGAGGCTAAACAATAGCCAGCAGCAGCCAAGCTAGCAGTCAGGCCTCAGCTCCCCACAGCAGGTTGTGCATGAAGTATTACCAGAGACTGGGTGATCATTTGTGAAACTGGTGATAACAACACGTTTCACCTTGTTTTGAAGTGAAACAGTTAAATAAAACAAGCCCTGCTATTCCACCAATAAGTGAGCTAAAGCTAACTTTGGCTAACCCATCTGAATTTAACACTCATCAGCTGTGTAGTATTAGTAGCGGTGTAGAAATCAATGTACATCGCAGTAATAGTGTTAACTACCAGCTATAACGTGTATCGATTACCTGTAATCACTGATTTTACACTGACACACTGCTAACAATAGAAGCTGCAGTCTACAGAGGCTGAACAATAGCTAAGCTAGCAAACAGGCCTCAGCGACCTTAGCAGGTAAAACATGTCGTGTTAACTTATATGGATGATCCATCTTGTCTGACAGGATCTGAACGTGATGAAGAGACATTTCAAAAAAGAGTGTTTCAGAGAGGAACTGTGAAATATAACGAGCCGTGCTGTTCCGGTCCCCCCCCTGTGCGCTAAAGCTAACCCGGGGCTAACCCCGCTAGCCTCCACGTTTCAGAGGATACACGTTGAGTTTTTGTCCGATGTCCTGGATCAAGTTGGCGGCCTGCTGGCGGTACGACAGCTCTCTGTCCGCCTCGATCCCGCAGCGGCGAGACGGCGTGTTTTCCAGCTGCTCCCGGGTGAAGAGCCATTTCGTGGAGGGTCCCCGGTGCACCGCCATTACGCTCCCCCCAGCCAGGCCGGATGGTGCCGATGTCTGGAGGACGCTCAACAGCGCCGCCAGCGGCCGGTGGTGCAAATAGCTATTTTTATTCAAAAGGAATTTCAAGATTTAAAAAATACACAAAGTAGCAATATTATTTTTAATTTGTATTTTACAATCGGAGGATTTAAACGTTAAAATCTTAGAATAAATTAATACACTACTCAATCATTTCTTCATAGATAAAAAGATGCAGAAATAAACAAGTGCAGACGTAATTGAATGAAAAATAATTGCAGTTTGAGGGGAAAGACTATTTATTTATTTATCTATTGCAGTTTTGGTCCTCCCGAATGGAAACATAAATTGCTTAGCATTTTTTCACAAGATTGTAGACGTCGCATGTTCTGTTGTTTTTCTTGAGTTGTAATATCCAGATCAGCCACTAGATGTCAGCATTGTACTTTGGGCCAGCCCTGCATGCTCTGTACTATTTGTGAGAAGTCCTCTTTACCTAGAGTCTGGATATATTTTGCTGACTAATGTTGCTAAATGACACTTTCACAGTTGGAAAATGTGTCTTACATGCATAAACCCAATATAGTTGAAAAGATTCATTCATTTTTGATGCTACACTAGGCCTCTTGATTATCTGGGTGGTCTGCAAACACTCCAAGTCCACGTTTATTTTCACCACCTCAGGTTCTTTGTTTAACAGGAATGTTATCACTTTTTGAGAGTGACTTCTGAATTCTTAATTATTCAGAGGCGTTACCCTTTAGTGCATGGCAGCAGAGCAAGTGTGTGATCAAGATGATCAGAGAACCAGGCCACATCATTTTAATTATCATTTTTCAGTGAGGTTTTAGATATGAAGAATGATGAATTTCAAAGATACCTCCTATGAAAGCTAATTATCAGCGATAATTTACCAATATTACTGATTATTATAACATTTCTTTAAATCTTCCCGAACTCTTCCAGCAGAAAACACAGAAGCTCACACATCCTCACACTCTCTGAAGTCAGATGATGAATGATCATCATGGGTTTGTCCTCAGGTTGTGAGGACAAGACAGAAGACAACCCCTGACTCTCTCTAACTCTGTCTCTCCTCAGGGCTGTGACACAAACGTCTTCGTGCACGTCCGCGGGCTCGATCCACATGTTTGCGGACAGATGTTCTCCTCGTGGGCAGCTCGCGCGGCTCCGCAGCTGTGCAGAGGTCGAGGAGCAGTAATTAGAGTCCAGGTGTGTGTGTGTGTGTGTGTGTGTGTGTGTGTGTGTGTGTGTGTGTGTGTGTGTGTGTGTGTGTGTCACCACACTGTGAACTGTTGTTAATGTGGACATGTGTATTTTCTGAGTCTCTGCGCAACATCTCCTGTCAGGTTTGTTGACACCTACACACACTATTTCCGGTTATTACTTTCAAAATACACAGCCGTTTTCTTCCACAGAAATCTGAACTTCTAACTTGTTTAAGAAATATCCAGAACATTTACTTAGTTAGAAACAAACAAGCTAATATGTGAAATGTAGCAAGGGTCAGTTGTGCCTTCAATATATTTGTAAAAAAGCTAAATAACAGCTTTTGAAAGAGCAAATGACACATTATTCAACTTTGCTCAACTCATTTTAAGCTACATTTAGCTCATGGTGGCGAATGTGAGCAAACATGAGCTCATTTATTATGTGGATACTGACACGTCAATGTTTATGCAGCATTTATAATAATATGATAATAATCTGCAATTGTTTTATTCTGTAAAACTTCAGTTTTTGAATAGTCCTGAATTATATTTATCTACTTTACTAGTAGATAAATATAAATCAGCCTTTTTAACAAGCAGAATGTGAAAACAATGATAAATCTAATTACACAAAATAAAGGCATATGTATAAGATGTTTTCTCATATTCTTAAAGGGGAATTTAAACAAATTGTACTAAATTGAAATGCATAGACAAGAAATGCTATTAGATGTTTTATTCTCCCACAATAAAACAAGACCAGAAAACATTTTCAAAGACAAATCAATGGAAATGTTATTTGCTGTGTGGAGATGAGACGTTGTGTCTCCAAGACTTTTATTTTGATGTGCACATCTTCTGATTTCCGCTCTCATTTCCCCTCACAGTGCGTAATTTGGTGCCACTGGACCTGCAGCCCTGACAGGAGTCTCCCTCCCTTCCTCCCTCTCTGTCGCCGGGTGTCTCCCCCTCCTTGCACTTCTCGCTCAGGTGTGACATTCTTGCGCTGCCTCACTGCCGAGAACATGACGGACTCCAAACCTCCAGACTCCACCGCCGCCCCGCACCCGGCTGTGGTTGTGGAGCCCGCGGCGGTGAACGGCCAGTGCGAGCAGGCGGACTCCCAGGAGCAGCAGCAGCAGCAGCAGCAGCGGAGCAGCACAGAGCGTCCGGGAGAGGGTCTGAAGATGGACCAGGAGATGAAGATGACAGAGAGCATAGATGACAGAGGTAGGTGGAGCGGGTTCAAAGTTCAGCACTCCACAGATGCCCAGAGCGCACCGTGCGCCCTGGTGCCATGGAGAGTGCGTCCTGATCCATGCTTGACTGTGCATTCATCCAGATGTAGAAAGATGTTCCAGACTGGGAGAGATGATGAAACTGTTATGGTCAACGTGTTAAACGAGAGTTTGCACACCTGCGTTCATTTCTGAGAAGAACCAGTGCTGTGATTAGGACTGAGTGGATTACTTAGTGGTTTGCCTTCAGGAGGAGTGAGTGAAAAGCCACAGGCGACCGTTGTGTTCCACATCATGAACATGACACAGAAAGAAGTGTGTCTGTGTGTAGTTCTCTTCCTCTACCTTCACTTCAATAGACATTTAAGCCTCATGTGGAAAAAGGGGGAACAAGTGGAAACTCACTTCTGTAAATCTTTATCAAAGCATTCGTTACTTCATGTAGATAAATACTTTACATTCTTATGTAAATACACAATGCAATTATTGTCATTCAAACCAAATAAATGGATGCTTATGCACAAATAAGCCCAACTTCAAAAGTTAAAAGCAATAGTCATATATATTTTACACACAAACCTTAATTACATTTCTTTATCGTAAGAGTTCGATATCAACATCTTGGGAACGAGTGCTAGATGTTTCTTTTAATATTGGCCGACTTATGGGTTTGTATATTTTGACTCTATTAGCATCCGCCCTCAAAAATCAACAGTGGTCGGGCTGAGCTTCAAATGAGCGATGGTGTTATGTGTGTGATGTGTGTGATGTGTAAATAGGCCACTGTTTGACAACACTTTCACCATGTCAGCTTTATGAGGTGTTTGTGCAGGTGAAGGGGCTGAGAGAGCACCTGCACCACAGAGTCAGCACAGGTGAGATCTGTTAGCTGATTGATCCTCATGATTGAAAAGGCAGCAGCAGAGCTGCCTCAGAGACACACTGGGGAAGAGACTGGGTGAAGCTAAAGGTCCAGCAGAAAGTGCTGGACCCTTTAAGTTAAGTGTTTTGTCAGTTCTGTTTGTATGAAATAAAAAGATGTTGCTGAGCACCCAATGGTTGGACTGGTTCGTCTCTGGCTGTCGTGGTGGGAACCCCGTGGCACGGTCTACTGCCACAGTGATATATCCTCGTTGAGGCAAAATAATTTAAGTATCAAGAAGAACTATTGGCATGTATTTCCAAGTAATCCACTGCTCTTTAAAGGTGCATTTATATATTATTACGAGTAATTACTGGTGTTTGTCAGTGGGTAACAGTTGTGCTGTGTTGTTGTGTGCAGGTCTTCTGGAGAGCAGCATGCGTCTGAAGCCTCATGAAGCACAGAGCTACCGTAAGAAAGCCCTGTGGGTATCCTGGGTGTCCATCGCTGTCACCATTGTCCTCGCCATCGCTGCTTTCAGTGAGTAACACGGTCTCGTTTCATCTTGAGAGAAAGTGTTGCTTCTAACATTCCTGGTGTGGGTTCAACAAATAAAGACATCTACAGAAACAAAAGTTAAACATGCGCCCGCTGTTTGGTGCTTCAGCTGAAGGACAGGTTTATTAATTATTGCAACACCCTGTTGTTCAACATGACATCCAGCAGTCTGATTAAAAAGCGGTACTTGAAGGATGAGCAGTTGACACGAGAACACACTCCAGCACACTCACTTCATGCAGACGTCATGTTTTGCTCCCTTTAAACTTTTAGCCTCCCCTGCTTCCACTTCAAATGACTAGTTCAGTTCTTTTCTCCGTGTTCCCTTATATTCACGAAGACTCACGGACTGATTGAATATAGATTAGAGTTGGGAGGTCACAGTTAACAGGGGCCTCTTGAACGTGATATTTCAAATCTGCCTTTAGAGAATTTCTTTAAATTTTGGCCTGTTGTCACTTGGACTCAAAGATGAAGTGATTTGATTTCAGTGGTCAAAGGTCAAAGGTCACAGTGACTTCACACTAGTCTGGGAAAAATATGCGTAATCAAATTGCACTGGTTGGTGGAGGCGCACAAATGCAGGGCGGTGATTCTTTACTTTCTGAAAGTGCATTCAAACATGGCAGAGTTGGAGAAATGTACAAGTTGTGCTTGTTAAATCTAAGTGTTGTGATGACTGGACTTTGTTAGTCATCTCTCATACTGCAACATTCAACTGATGCGTCTTCCTCTCCTCTGCAGTAAATGCAAATGAGGACTTGACAAATGACCAAGTAAGGAGGACAAGTGGTGCTGCAGTG
This sequence comes from Paralichthys olivaceus, assembly GCF_024713975.1. Classification (NCBI taxonomy): domain Eukaryota; kingdom Metazoa; phylum Chordata; class Actinopteri; order Pleuronectiformes; family Paralichthyidae; genus Paralichthys; species Paralichthys olivaceus. The sequence continues at coordinate 5,219,459 of NC_091116.1, forward strand.
TGGTGATCACCTCACCGCTGGGTTTAGCGATGTGCAGAGACATCAAGCCTGCTACTACTCAGAAATGAAAAACTGCACTACCTACAAATCAACCGCAGAAATGAGCAGAGGGAGAGATGAGGCAGCAGTGACGTGACCTGCAGCCTCACTGGGTCATTACTTTCCTTTTGGTTTCTCTCTAGGAATAAGATCTGTGCTTGTGGATTAAATTGGAATTTGATTTACTGCTTGTACTTGAGTCAGAATTAGTGCAGTGACGAAAGAAGTGGAAGAACAGTGATATTTTGTTTTGGAAATGTGAGCTTCTTCCTGAGCTCTGTCGATGTTGTTTCAAACATTGAACCCACTTCCTGTTCTGATAAGAAACGCTGAACACAACATGCCTGTCTGACAACTTCTTTCTCTTTCCCGTGTAGGTAACATGTTTCATATAATGCACAGTGAAAGAAGTTTGTTTAGTGGAAATACACTAATACATTACTGAATTATGTTGTATTAGTTTTTTTTTAAAGTATTTTTCAATAAATGACTCAGAATGTCAGAGAAAGGTCGACAGAAGTTGCAGAGCTCTGCAGGGCATCGGTGAAGTCCCCTCCACCTGCTGCTGTTCCCTGTCGTCTCTACGTGAGGACAGAATGATGGCTGCTGGGTAACATGTCCTGTAAAACATTAGCATTATTCAAACATGGAAAAGACCTGCTTCTACTCGAGCGTGTGTGTGTGTGTGTGTGAATTTTATTATGGGCAGCCAGGTGCAGTTCTCATGTAGACGTCCTAGTTGACACGTTCATGGGAAACTTGACACACGTGAGCTGTTGCTGTTCCACGTTCAGATCAGGCTGACAGATATGAGTGAATTGGCTGGAGCCAGAAAAAAATTAAAAATAACAAGTAACATTGTAAATTAGAAGATGAACCACTTTCACAACAGTTTACATTTATAGTTCACGTAATATCTCACTGTCCCTGTTTGTGAAACACACATATTTTCCTGCAGGTAGATTATTCCCACCCTCATATTTATACCGTAGACTGTATGTATATATATATATATAGAAATGAACGGTGCGTCTCCACTTCCTCCCACGTTCAAGGACTGAAGCCAGAATATCACGGATACGAACGCTGCCATCTTGCACATTTGGAGTGATCAGAGAAGTAATTAAAACCACTTGAACAAACATCGGTGTGATAAGACGTGTGCTTTAACTTTTTTTGGCAAGATCCCACTGATTCTTTATGGACGACGCTTCCTTCCACTATCCAGAAATGAAGCCAGAGTTTGGCTTTATGTGACCCAGAGTCAGCTTGTGTTGTCTTGTCTGTGGAGTAGAACTGAGTGGAATGGATGCCTGAATGATAATATAACGGAGCCCCCCTGTATTAACAAGCTCGGTGAGACAAACACCATCAGTAGAGCAACTGGGAAAACAACCTTGACAGCAAAGTGCTTCACTGATATGCAGAATGCAGCTTGAGAAACAGCCAATAAAGCTGCAGAGAACGAGTGGTGTTTTATCTTCTTCTTCTCTGGTCTATGTGACGGGGAGGGGGGGCAGGGAGATATGAGATCTTAACTTGGTGTGTGTGATAGCCCAACGTGATGCTGGAGCTCGGTCCCAGCTGACACCCACCCAGCTTTCTTGGGAGCCAATTAGCCGTCGCTGTGCTCAGCTTTGACGACCGAGGAGCTGCCGCAGATTCATTTTTACACGATTCCTTCTTTCTGCTCCTAACGAAGGAGATAGGAATAGATTGAGGAAAGGAGGGGAGGAGGGAGGAGGAGCAGTGGATGTTCATTTCTGGTTGACATCAGAGGCAGATCTGTCGGGGGTTAGATCCCATATTAGATCTTTAAAAGCTAAAAAACAAGCAAAATTCATGTTGCCTCTCACAATACATTTTCATTTCTCACATTAAGTTTAGGACAGCGTTTCTCGTGGAGCTCAAACCCTCGCTGTGAGACAAACATCTCGTACGGCTGCTACTTTTTTATTGTCATGTCAACTCCAGCAGATGCGTGACACCGGTGTCCACACAGTCACTCCCTGTTATTTACTCTCATCGAAACAGCTGTCAGCTTGTGTTTGCTGTAGCATTTGTCTGATCCCACACCGAGAGCTCAGGCACACAGTGTTTGACAAGAAGAATATCTCCACTCTGGATGTTTAAAGAGCAAAGCCATCCAGTCGTTACATCACTGATCCGTTTGGACTTCATGTGCTACCACAAAGTACATATGCATGTATGTGTATGTATGTATATATATATATATATATATTTTATTATTATTATTATTTTATCACTTTCTTTAACGTTGTGAAACAGGGTAGTTTCAGACATTGATTCCACAGAGAAGAATTCATGAAGCTTCGGAGGACTGGGGACTGGTTTGTTGGTGCAGCTTGATTGAATTTCAATGGACTGTTGGACCTTGGCGGAGGTCTGCGCTCCACCGAGTGCTTTTCTCATTTTAGGATTAGCATTTCGGGTGTTTGAAGATATTATTTCCTATTTTACTTTGAAGTTCTTTTCTTCTATGTCTCCGGCTTGTTTGACTTCCTGCCTTTGTCCTGTTTCCCTCCTCTGTGATTGACCTGATGTGTTTCTCCTGTGTCCAGTCACGTGACATCAATCTGTCCCTCAGTTTGCTTCAGTTCTGTTTGGCTGCTTTTCTGCTGAGTTGGAGTTTTCTGCCTCCTTGGATGTCAAAGTATTTCTCACCTTCCAGATTATATGCATAATGTTTTAGTGTTTCTGTGTAAACCTGTGAATCTTATAATTTGTGACTCATGTGTAAGAAATACTTAGAAATGTTTTTAAAAGGAACACAAGGCCTGCAGAGTTATCACATTAGAGCTCTAGCTACAAGTCTGACCCAATTCTTGTGTCAGCAGCTGTCTCAGTAACATGGGAAATTCTTTGCATGTATAGAAGAGACTCAGATCTTTGAAACAATATATAATTTGTCATGGTGGTGTGAAAATGAAGTGTGGCACAGACCAAAATATACTAGTAGCACCACAGTGTCATAAGCTCTTGGTTCAGTGCTGAAAAAAATGAAACAAGCGGACGTCTCCCATTTTAAAGTCTGAGGTTTTATTTGGCTCCTTTGAACCAATGGTTTCTCTGAACCTACTCAGATTGTCTGGCTTGGATATGCAGATATAGGATGATACCAACTTTTAAAGTCAATAATATGAAGGATAAATAATTGTGTTCATGAATAATAGAGCCTAGTAACAATATTTGCTTTTGTGGTTTTCAAAATCTGCACTTTAGTCACCGGTGTCACATTTACTGCACCTAAAGTTGTTTCATAGATAACTTCACCATCACTGTTTCCATGCTGCGTCTCTGCAGATCTCTGCTATCGCACTAATTTGTATTCAATTCTCGCTCGTGTATGAGAAGTGTGTGTGAACGTGAAGGCAGCTTTTCGTCTCGGCCCAGAGAGAGAAACTGAATGAGTGTGAAAAATAAAGGGATGATAGAGGAGGAAGCTTGAGACTGCAGGAGCAGGTTTCGGAGGGAGGAAGAAATGAGTTTACGGCTCTTGCAGCAGAGAGAAAACGAGCAGCTACAGGGGAAGCAGAGAGAAAGAGTGCAGTGTTTCTGTGTGCAGAGCTGAGGCGAGTTACTGGCCCCCAGTGAGTCTAGCTAAAAATAAACCTGAGGAGAGGATTCCTCCCCTCCATCTATCAGCATCTTCTCTTTGTCTCATCCTCCCTCTCTGCTCATTGCAGGTGTGAGTGGATGAATTCACACGGTGATGGTTGTCAACACATCTACAGCTCAGTTTAATTGCAGCAGAAACTAATTAAAAACAGAAAAGCAGTCGCTCGCCGTGATCATGTGTCTATGCAGTTTAACAGGAGAGGGCTCCGTCAGTGTTTATCTGGTGGATATCATCATGTCTTTGACAAACCTGGTTTAGTGAACTGATCCACAGCTCGTCTGTGTCAAGAGAAATGCAGCTGGATTTTTTTTATTTTCTTAAACTTGGTGCTGCTTTGTACACGTCTTCTATAACCCTGACTGTCCTTCATCTTATTTAGCTTCATTTGCTTTACCTACATTAAGTGTGAATAAGTTACAGCTCAAAATACAGATGTATATAGTTTTGTTTAACCTACAGTGGATTTTCTCTTCACATTTCTAAAAGTCTTGAATGTTCCAGTGGAGCTTCACTATCTCTCAATGCCTCCTTTGCGACTGCATCTCTTTCATAAAGACAAAGAGATTTTTTACATTTGTGTTATTAATCTTTATTTAGTGCTTGCCAGGAAATATTTATCCTGTGAGGATTCCTGCAAAAACGTGACATGAGAAGCTCGTGAAGCTAGAAACATGGAGATGAAACATGGAGATGAAATGTGAAGTAACATAAGGAGGAAAGTCACTGGAATGTATTTTGATGATTGAAAACTCATCTCTCATATAAAACAATAAAAGCTTGTGAAACTAGTTCCCTTCATTTATTTTTGTGGGTGTGTTATTACTCTTCTTTACTTGCACTGTGTACTTGTGTCCATTTGCACATTACTTGTTACATATTACACCAACAGTGCTTATTCCGAAAATATACTGTGTGTATATACTTTTTCATTTGTGTATTGTTGACCATATGTTTATATATACTTTTATTTTCAATATCTCCCTATACATAAGTATAAATATTGTGTTTAGTAAATGGTTTTATTCTACTGTACTTTAACTTGTTCTCAACTGACGATTTGCTGCTATAACTTCATGTTTATGACTAAACGTCAGTAAAGATCTAACTAATGTGACAAACATGTATGTGAGCTGTGGATGTTGAGTAATGTTTCATTCTGTTTTCTTTTCCAGCTGTTTCCATCATGCGCCACAGTGCTTCAGCTTTTGGATTCGCTGTAAGTCACTTGCAAAGATGTCTGACGCTGTGTGCTGGAGAATATTGCATGTTTTTGTTTTCACTTTCATCTACGTGCAGGAAAAGAAAAGCTTATTCAGCAAATCAGACTTTTACCTTTAACTAGAGCAGGGACAGTGAAGAAGGGGATCTCAAAAATTGGCCCAGTTGTTCAAAGTCAATGATCGACTAATTGAATCTATTTGAAATCGTTTTCTTGTCTTCACTCTGTAGTTCGATGCCACGCTGGACGTGTTGTCCTCCGTCATTGTGCTGTGGCGGTACAGCAACGCTGCAGCTGTTCATTCTGCACACCGGGAATACATGTAAGTACAACCACCGCTCAGTGATTAAAATGGAACTGAATACCTTTAATATACTTGTTTGTCTTCTGCCATGTAGTTTGTGAAGTACTGTGTAACCTTGTTTAAACAAGTGTGATACAAATGTACTTATGATGGAATATTATTGTCGGGTGTTGGTTATTGCTGAATCAATGTTCAGGTAGTTAACGTCGGTGTTGTTTTCTTTCTACGCAAACATTTTTAGTCTTAAAAGTATATTTAAAAGACTATCTTCATTTTTCTGCTTTGACCTGTCGGAGCCAGTTGAATATTCTGAAAGACGAGATGAGTGAAACCCAGTTGTAGAAGTGTGTGGTAGCTTCAGTCTGTCAGTCACAACACACACACATTCAAGATGTGGTGGTCTCGGAGGAGTGACTGCTAATTGCTGCAGAGACGACGTATGAGGTCACGTCCTCTGGAGATGAGACGCTGATGGAACAAGACATTAATTCAAACATCTGACAGGCTGCCAACGTATCAAATACCAGTTTGAAGCATTTCTTCTATTTCTGAACAAAATTAAAACATAATTGGCTGGTTTTTCATCGATATTTACACATGTGAGTGTGAAATCTTCGCACTGATCCACTTGACGGCAGATATCTTCGTCACCTCAGCTGCTAGTTGGAGAATTTGGCTTAATTCAACAAAGAAGGAAAAGGTTTTCTGCAGAAAGCCTTGAGCAAACTTCGACAATTTTTTACATAGTTGCAAAATGTGATATTGAGAGGCTTGTGATTTAGCAACTTTATTTTTTACATCTGCAAGTACAGAAAACAATTGCTCCCACAGATTCTGTATATTCATGAATTGAACGCACAGAAAACTGAGAATCACCTGCATGCGACTAAAACACCCACATGTGTCTGCATAGGTTTAACAAGTGCTTACTGTGTCCATGTATATACAAACACAATCCCTGCATGTGCTCACACACACACACACACACACACACACACGATAACAGCAGTGTTGTGCTTCTGTTTTTCTTCCAGCACTTTCTCTTCTGTTTGTCAAACAGCAGCCTCCATCAGAGCGAGTGAGCAAACTAGCGAGGCACAACCAGAGAATCAATGTTCTTCTTAATTCTTTTATCCGTTTGTGCCTGATGGAGGAGATGAGGATCAGTAGTGGTGCCCAGGTAGAGACCGGTTACCATGGAAACAAGCTCAACCCTGTCAAAACAAGACAAATTAGTTTCCTAAATGAAAGGGTGGAGCTTTTAAAAAAAAAACAAAAAAACACCTCATTTACATGAGTTTTTGATATTAAAAGGCGAAGTCATCAATGTGATATGATGGATGTGTTGAAACAGAAAATGTATTCATGCTGTTTTTTCTTGTGGTGAAATGGCTGCACTGAGACGTTGTCATTTTTACATCCATGCTGTACAAGACACAACAGGGGGGCCTGTGTGTGTGTGTGTGTTGCCTTGGTTACTTCATCCGGTCAAAGCCCAGGCTGCTGGACGTGGCTGGAGAAGCAGCCTTTAGACGTGAACACACACACACACACTGGTAGCCGTGCATGACTGAGGCATATGCTCCAATAGTTTTGTATTCTTCTTTGGTCTCCCTCTGGAATTTGTTAATTAGGTAAAGATGTTAAAACGAACATCTGCTGCTTCCAATAAATCTGTGCCGACCGCTTCACTGTGTTATGAACTCATGACCATTCTGAGGATTTTAACTTTACAGCTAAATGAAAATACACCATATGATCCGTAACAGACGTGGACATTCAGCGGGACGAAGCTAAACAGGAAGCCAGCAGAGGCTGTGAAGGAAGAAGCAAAGATGCTTTGGTGAATTTCTAAAACTGAATGAATTGTGGAGGATGTCTCAGATTAATTGAAGCGTGCTGAGGGAGTTTGTACTCATTACGTCTTGAACTGTATTTCTACAGCTCTGAGTCCATCCTGCAGGTAGCAGCTGTGTTTCATTATTTTCATCACTGATCTGTGTTCCAGATGCCCCATGAAGGGTTGATGTCAGAATAACGAAGAAGTTGAACTCTAAAAGATATCGTCTGTCTCTGTCTGTTCTTGCACCACAGTTGACATTTTTTGTTTTTCCTCCTCAGAGCCTGTGTTATCCTGGGTGTGATTTTCATCCTGTCCTCCTTGTGCATTCTGGGTAAGGCCATCCATGACCTGGCCACCAAGCTGTTGCCTGAAGTGGTAAGAATTAAAATACTTGATTTGTACATGTTTTAAATCATTTCAGACAGTTGCACCTTTGTCTTTACTGAGGCTTTAATTTGACCTAGAACATTGTGTCAAGAGATAATTTGTCTGGAATACTGGAAATGTTTAAATTAGCTTTTAGAAATTCTATGTGGATGAATTGTTTTGATGTTTAAGATGGGCTGAGCAAAGTAGAAGTGTTTGCCACTCTTTCATACTTTAATCAAATATTAGGGAGACTGAGATAAATTCTAATTACTCTTCATAGGCTCATAACTCCAGAGAAGACTTCAGATTCTGATGTCTGACCCATATCTATAGGTTATATCATCAGATATTAATACAAAGGTTTATGTGTGGAGAACTTTGAGTTGATGATATATTTCATCACACTGGATTAGAGTTTTCACAGTATATGAAGAAAACAATGTGCGGTGTCAGAATCTGATTCCGACTTGAGATGGAGCAGATCTTTGGATTAAAGCTCCACCTTAAGGGACAGATTAGAAAAACCTAAGCACATGAATACCAGCACAGCGTGGGGCCCTGACATCTGTATCACTGTCAGCTGAACAGTCACTAAACAGATTTGTGCATTTCACTGAACTCTGGTCAGTAATCTGATTTTTCTGTGGAATTTGTGGCTATTTTTAAAGCTTGGCCAGACACTAACGACCACTTTGTCCTCATCTGCTTCTCTGTAATACCACGGACCGGGATTTCACTTAGAAGCCAGAAAAAATGCCCTGCTGACTTTGTCTGTGCCGAGAATTGTGCTCAGATTTGGTGATCTGCAGCCACAGCTCAGAGTTGTTGGTTTCCACTCTGTCTCCTAAAATTAAGTCTGGATGATTTGGTTATAATTTGATTTCATATTGACGCTGTAATAAAGCATCTCATCAGACTTGCAGTTGTGAAGTAAGTTTTTGAATCCTGCATGTCTGAATGTACTGTAACGTTCATATAGACGCTGTGGGGTCGTACAGATGTCTTGGTTTGTGAAGTCGGTCACGTTGTTGTGACCTGCTGTTGAAAATGGTTTAATTCATCCTTCATGCACACGTACTTCATTCCTCTTTACCAAGTTTAAATGAAAAGGAGACGTTAGAATAGTTAAAAATTAAATTAGTGTCACCTAAATGATCGCATTTCATTTTTTTAATCTCTATGTATTAATGATGAGATTTTATTAATAAGATTTAAAACTAAACAAATCACAAAAGTTGCTAAATGTGACGTCATGTAAAACAAAACTTGAAGAAATCCTGATGTGTTAATTATTTCGGTTCAGACCTGGTATTAAAATGTGTCTTATATATGCAAATCAACATGTACATATACAAAGACTAGATGTTGTTTTTACTGGGGGGGGAGTGCATGCATAAGTGAGGGAGGGGAGTAGAGAGAGAGTCAGGACGGGATGAATGAATCGTGTGTGGCTCTGCTGAGGAATAAGATTTTACCAATTTAAGAGCATGTGGCTCTGAGTGATTCTCAGGACTCATTCAGACCTGAACTTGGAGCTGAGCACCTGTGACAGAATCTGTCGGGGATGGATGTTAATACCAGATCTTATGAGGTCTGTCACAGTAAGAGTCTGACGGAGAAAGTCAAGTTTCAAGGCCTTTTTTAGTCAGATTTAATGTCATGTGTTGTAAAGTGTGTTCGACAGTTAATGTGCTTTAAATTATGCTTCTTATAAAAACATCCAATATGAGTGAGATCATTCCACAGCAGCTGCAATTGGTTTCTAACACAAACCTGATGTTCAGACTGAACAACAGATTCTGTCTTTTTTTCCCATGAACATTGAGTAAGTGTGAACGTGTGTAACAGTGTCGCTGCTGTTGGATGAAGAATGTCTCAAATCTCAGGTGTGAAGATTCGGGAGCTTTCTCACTTCCTGAAATAGCTTCATCACCCGGTTGCCGGGCAATAGTCATCTCCGTAGAAACACTTATGAGTACGTGGTGACGATGATTGTGTCTAAATATGGAAACATTTTAGTTTGTGTCGCTGAATTACTTTTAGCCTTGTAGAGAAACGTTTACTTGTACTGATTTCATTTACTTTAAAATGTAATTATTCCCCAAACGTCCTCTATTATTGCAACATGAGCTATTTTCAATGTGAGTACGAACAGAAAACCAGAGCAGAGTCTGTGGTGCAGGAGGATACAGCACAGTTGAGGTGGGATTTGTAGAGTTGGCATGAAAACCTAAACTCATGCTCATAGCTGGATGTGTTTTAATCATACTCCTGGATCAGCTGCAGAACGAAATGCACCATGTTGAGACATTTCAAACAATAATCTCTCTCGGCTCAAACCTGATTTAGTTTTCAGATGCTTTATTAATTTATTGATCCGACTTGTTCTCCGTCTCTCCCTCTGTGGCTGCAGAGTCGAGCCCGACCGACAGTGCACGACCAAAGCAGAAGATTTCTGCTCCTCATGTGTCACACACACTATCAGACTGGTTTGTGGTGCATCATGGATGGAGACATAAATAGCATGTGCATGGCTCACAGCCCTCCTCAGCACACCAGAGTTGGAAATAAGGTTTATTTTCACCACCTCCCTCTCGTCCTCCTTGCAATGAAATGTTAATAAGGTAGGCGGCTGGATAAATATGCAGTGGTGAGGCAGACAGGGAGGGCGGGCGGAGAGGAGAGAGTAACCTGTGGAGGAGGGTGCAGACAGAAACACGAGGAGGAGGATGTTTGTTTTTTTACACCTGAACGTTCTGACACTGTTAATCCTCCGAGTCCAATTAATGTCATTCAGCGTCCCAAAGATTCACTATTCATACGAGCATTTTAGCATCATTTAATTAGAAGAGCTGCAGAGACCTGAGACCCCCGAGCCAGTGAAACACACTGATAATATAAAGTACAAGTTGTAATCCATAAATTCATATTCAATATAATAAAAAACTGTAAATAATAGATTAGTCACATGCTCAAGTGTCTTGAATGTCAAATTACATTGAATTCTATGTAAAAACACAAAACTACACATCCTTATGCTCGATGTATATCTGATGACTATTTTCTTTTCTTTACTTTCAGGCAGTTTCTGCCTTTCTCACTATTTTATCTGTAGTTTTGTTTGGTGAAACGGATCTGATCAGTCAATCCCAGTTTAATTTCACCTCAACCCATTGAAATCAATTTCCATTCTTCTTCTTCTCCTCTGCTCGTTCTGTCCCAGGTAATTGTAGATGAAGTAATTCTCACCTGACGTCTCCGCCTCTGAAAAGCTGAGAACATTTCGTACCTGTTTTCATATTCTGCGTGCGTGTGTGTGTGTGTGTGTGTCCCATGGGCCTGCATGTCTGCCCACACACTTTGACTGTTGATCAGAGGGTCACCGAGGGGCTTCCTTACGATAACAGCCTGAGAGTCACAGTGAGCCATCTGTCACTGCAGCTTTCTGGAAGCAGAACTTTTCTAAATAACTTTATTTTTGCATCATGTAAATGTGATAAATGAGTTTTGAGGAGGAATGAATTACCCCGACATGATGCAGCTGTAATCTGTAACGTTGTCATCGCTGCTGAACCAAATGTATATCTGCGTTAATGCCTTGAAAGACAAACACAGCTAAATCAACACACGTGTCATAGTGAGGACCCTCCCCCTGAAGCTCAGCTCTGAACCTAATTCTAACTCTCACATTTATCACATCAAATCCAAAATCTGTCTCTTGACTGCGATGAATGAATTCTCGAATGTACAATATTTGTAGAACACGTTTGTTTAACGTTGTGAGTCACTGGTCTGTGCAGCGTGTCGAGCTTTTCGCTTCTTCTCTGATGTCTCTGAGTTCAAATTAGCTTTCCATGGCTCTGAGGCCATATAGTGCAATATTAATGCTGCCGCAGAGGCACTGAGTGCTCTGCAGCTCCACTCCCCCCCTCATCCGTCCTGCTCCTCCCTCATCCATCCTCCGTGGTGCATTTGCTCATAAGAGGTGTAACAACGTCATATAAATAAATATTCTAAACCAGGAGAAGACATATTCAGACCTCGATTGATGAGGAGCAGATGAGGATGAGTGGGATGTGATGGATCAGTGTTTTGATGGAAGATAATCTTGAGGAGGGAGCATAGATGAGGGATTGTGTGGGAGGGGGGGTGTAGGCCGTGACGGACCTGTTGTGGTTGTGGAGTGTTGACTCTGCTGTCGTGTGTCTGGTGAAGAGTGATGGAGGATCTGTAGATTCAGGAACTCCCTAAGTCAACATGCAGTTTAATCTGCAAAACAAACAAACAAACAAATAAACTGAAAAACTCAGAGTGAAGTGGTTGCTTGACGCAGTAATAATTTAAAAACGGATAGATGTGGATGAACCAGTGGTGCAAGGACCTAGATTCAAACCCTGAGGGACACCGACAGTGACCGAAGTTAACATCATAAGAAGACAAACCCTGACTCTCGCTGTCCGTCTGCTTTTGTCTTCTTCTCAGGATGGCTTCCTTTTCAGCGTGTCCATCGTCAGCGGCGTGGTGTGCATCCTCCTGGCCGTGGTGAAGTTCATGCTGGGTAGAGTGCTGACGAGCCGAGCCCTCATCACGGATGGTGGGTGAACACACACGCTCAAACACAGAAGACTTTCAGGTCATCGGAGGCCTCTCAGGAATCTGTCACGTCACTTTACACTCTGTGAACTGAGACTCACACGTCCACTGAACCCAAACACAACGAGCTGAGTTCAACACTTAATGACAAAGAGATGACGTCAAGTGCTTTTATTTGTGCAGGATTCAATTCACTGGTGGGAGGAGTCATGGGCTTCTCCATCCTCATCAGTGCCGAGGTGTTCAAGCACGAAGCCCAGGTGTGGTACCTGGACGGGACAATAGGGGTCCTCATAGGCCTCATCATCCTCGCATATGGAGTCAAGTAAGATCTCAGCTCTCAGACTAACGTTGATTATTTGTGATCAGCAGGTTTCTCACCCGGTTTCACAGAAACTGTCCTCGCAAATTTGTAACCAATAGATTTTATCTTATGTGGAATGTGTTCATGTTGATATATGATTTTATTCAAGCTTAAACACCTCTTGTTTAAAAGTTGCATGTTTTATTATTAGTGTTATTATAACTTTAGTAGTATCTTCACATTGTGTGACATGTTTCCTGGGCTTGGAATAAATTAAATGTGTCTGATATTTGTCCGTCTGTGACGACGACAGTATGTTTTCGTGTGTGTGTGATATGTTGCCTTTAAAATGATCCAGCTCATTTGTTGACACTGAAGGTTTTAAATGTTGGCCAGGAAACAAGTTCTGCTACAGGCCACAGCAAATAAACCCACAGTGTGGCTGACATTCAACTTATAGCTTGTAGGTCAACATGAGTTAGAGACAGACTCATCAGCCACAACATGTTACTGCTGTTAATGTTCAGGCTGAAGAGTTTATGCTTCATGAAATGTTAAGTTGAGGTTCTGAATGGATAAATGTTTGCGTCTGGTGTGAAGGAAGTTTTTCCAACTTCACTGTAGTGTTTCTATTTCAGACTAAAGAAAAAAGATTCTAACAGTTTTATTACAATAAATAAAAGTGACATCTGTAAGTTTCCTCTCAGCGGAGCGTTTGTAACTTAGTCTGAAGTTTGAAATCATCGCTGGTGATGGATTGAGATTTTATTTTGCCTCAAGCAACAAATAAAACGAATGAAAGGAATTTGTGTGCAGGAACCTCGAAATGCACAATGTTTTTATTTGTATTTAAATATTTAAAGATCCTTGTTTTCTTTTTTCTGAATAAACCTCCTGCTCTTCTTGGTCTGCAGGCTGCTGCTGGACATGGTTCCACGGATCCGACAAACCAGGAACTATGAGCGTTTTGAGTGATGGAGATGAAGAAGAGGAGGGGATAGGGGTTGGGGATTGGGGGGGTGGGATTGACAGGTGTGGGTCTGTGATCACTGCCCCCCCCCATGTCTCCGCAGACTCTCAGGCCTGGAGTTTTGCCAGCGACCTGAGGATCGGGCGGAGGGAGGGTGATCAAACTCTTGTGGCACCTTTTTAAGTGTTTTACAATTTGCTGTAAATATAATATGTTTGTCTTTGAGCCGTGAGCAGCTCTCTGTTGTTCCACGTAGAAAACACGAGCAGAAAGATCTGAGCTGGGAGGGAACGTCAAGACAAGTACAAATACACAAAGGCAACATTTCTGTGCAGTAAGATGATGTACGATACCTCAGTTCCTCCTCATCGCCCTGTCCAAACGCACGCTTTGTTTTTTCCCATGGTTCCTAGAGGCCTCTGTGCGGCTGTGTGTGTGTGTAGCAGTGAAGTGTTGATGGCGTTTTGAGAGAGTGACGTCAACACGAGGCCTCGTACGGAACATGAACACACACACTGTCGCTGATGGGGTTTCTGTTTACAGTGTTTATCTGGAGTGACGTCATAGTGACCTCATCATTAGCCTGATGACATCATCAGTTTTACAGTCGTGACTCTACCTCCAGTTCAGCGTCACACACGAGAAAAACCCAACTCGGTTTACTTCATGTTAATAAAAGTACGTATTTAGACATCTTGTGACATCTACTGGCGAGTAGAGGTATCCACGTCTCACATGTTGATAAGAGATGGAGAGTTTATTAGAAACGATTGTTCTGTCGTGTGGAAAGTTAAAGTTGTTGTTTCACATCTTGAGGTAGAAATGGAGACAGATGCTCTGATAGAAGTTAGTTTTTCTCTCCGTGTGGCTGCTCAGACTGAACCTGCTGGGTTTTCTGTCTCCTTCACATCATATCCAGTTTCTGAGCTGAATCCATGAACCTTCTTTGGATCTCCAGCTTTGCATCGTCACAGCAGCTGAGCCAGTTTGTGACAAATGTGTTTGTGGATTGTAATTGTAAAACAGAATGTTTCACCGTGCACAGAAGTAGAATAAGATCTTTGAGAGGAAGAGAAAGACTTCCTTGTTTGAATTTAGGCTCGTTTCATTTTCAGTTTGACCTCAGTGAGAATGAGTTTCTCCTGTTTTTCTAATTTCTTCTGTCTCGTCATCGATGATAAATTCTGAGCCGACAGTTTAAAACTTCTTCTGTTGCATTGTTTCATTTTCCTTCTCACCTACTTTTGCTACTTTCTGTGAAATATTCCAATCTACTGTGACAGATTCCGTCCTCCAGCAAAGTTGAGCTTCAGTTTGTCGGCGGTCGGTTATCGATGAGTTGATCAGACAGGAGTTGATCGTCTCCTTGTGACTGTTGAGAGTTTTACTCTGAAACCAGACGACTGTTGAATCCACTCATCTGGTTAAAAAGTTTCTGAGCCACGACATCGTCAAACTTTGGCTTTGTCACTTTTTCTGTGTTGGTACTGTGACGCCTGTTTCATCACAGGCTGCGGAGACAAGTTGATATTTATCTTGTTGATATTGTGTCTGTGACCTTATCTGTTCGGTTGGGGATTTAAAATGATTCTAATCTTCCTGTGGTTAAACATGGTGACATGTGAAGCAACAACATGGTAATAAAGCTGATTTATGTTCTAGATTAACGACCGAAGACGAGAAGCTTTTCTAAAAACTTGAGTTGTGGTGTAAGTCGGTGTATGTCTGAAACTGATCATCAGCTCAGATCTTCACTTTCCTCCAGTTTTAGTTGAGAGAATTCTAAAGTTCTGTGTTTTTGTTTTTAGTTGCAACACTTCTTGAATAGTTTGGAAGCCGGGGATCATGGGTAATATCCAGCGTTCAGTGAGTGGGACGACACTGGCAGGGCTCCCCATGTGGCTGCAGAGGGCGCTGTCGCTCAGTAAAAGTTGCTTTAAAACACTAAACGATCAAAGTTTATTTGTAAAAAAGAATGAAATGTCACCAATGCATAGAAGCACATTTGTGCCATGACAAGAAAACAAGAAGTAAAATATTGTGTTAGTGTGGAGTTTCCACTTTTTTTTTTTCTATCTGGCAGAAAAATGCTTCCGTTTAGATCAACTCTGTTTCACAGACTCCGGTTTAATCGTAGAAATTCAGCAGCTTTGTTCCTCCATGTTTTTTTTGTAGCTGTGAGCAGGAACATGTTCTGAACTGTAGATGTGAACAGTTGAACATTACACAAGTTGTAATATAAATATATATATACATATATATATATGTGTGTGTGTAATAACTCTTTGACTCCAGAGCCTTAATGTGACAGAGGAGTTAAATTTGTGTCTAAAGGTCCGAGCACAGGAAACTAGATGATGATGGTTCGTGGATAAATTATCGACTAAAGATGAAATTATAATGAATAATTATAAAAATGTGTCTGCAAAGTGGAATCTGTGCTCAGAATGTGTCATGAGGCACAAATCAAACTCCATCACTTTTGTATGACTCATGAAATTCTCTCTCTCTCTCTGTGGACTGTACGTTTCTGTGCCAGTGTAAATACTGAATGTGAATCTGCTGTGATGTAGAACAAGTGTAAAACCACAGTCGGGAGACGTCGATCACAGAAAAAGGTTTATTTAAAAATAAAGTTATATCCCTCTTTACTCATCAAGGACTGAAAACAAACCCGTTGTCGTTCTTCACCGCGATCGTCACCGCTCTGCTGTTTCAGACGCTGAGGCTCAGAGATTTAGAAACAAGGATCGATGTGTTTGCTCCACTGTGAATTAAGTTTTTCTTTACGAGACATTCAGGTTAAAACAAACAAACTGTGACGTTCATGATCTTTAATCAGCTTCTGGAAACCAAACTCTTGATGAGTGATCGAAGGCTTAAAAAACTAAGTAAATAAAAAAAAAAGGCCTCTGCTGCAACAAACGACTAAAATCTCAACTGATCTTTCAAGATGCATCAGTGGACATTTTCAAATCTTTCAGAACAAGAATCAACATAAAAATAACAAAACCCTTAAAAGACCCAAACCAATAATGGCCTGATCACATGACCAGTGAATGTGTGTTATATATCTTCATCTATGGCAGAGAAACAAATGGACACACTGTTGGTTTTGGTCTTTTTCTGGAATCTGCTGAGAATGATGATTAAAAAAAAAAAAAACTGAAGTGAGAAGTGACAGCAGAGGTTTGTGTCCAACGTGTCAGTGCTCACACCTTTGAGGAAAGAAAAGAAAACAGGAAACCGCTTGTATGTTCGTCACGTGCAGAAAACAAAGCAACACTGAACACATCTGATGTACATCCATGAAATCCTCCAGATTTATCACAGTGGGGAATTGATGTTACTGCAGGAAATGAAAATCTTTATTAAAAATAAATCCACTGATCTTATTATTTACTGATGATCAGCAGTGATTGGCTGAGTCATCACACTTCTCCTTATTGAACTGAATAAATTAGGATTGGGTTGATTATATAATTAACATGTAAAAACAAAGTGTATTAAATTAAAGTAAGAAAAATATAATCTTTAATTTTGAATTAAAATCATTTCACGTAAAACAGATTTAAGCAATGAGGTTGGATTTAGCGACGCGGCACAGATCGACCGCCGGAACTGAACCCGGAACAAGCGGAACCATGAGAAGGCACATGAGACGCAAAGATGGCGGCAGATCACTGACCTGTTTGAAAACACTTGAGCAAACAAATAGACACATAACACAGTGAGATCGTAAAGCTGGACGGTGTCTGTGCAAAAAAAAAAAAAAAAGATTGGAAATCAAAGTGTATGAGGCCCTTTCACAATAAAACAGGCCACATCTGTCCGCAGCTGTTCGACTTAAAGAGGCCGTGATGAGAAGAAGAGAAAATTCAAGTTTTTCTTACTTACAATTCTGCAGCTGAATTTTTCCCAGTTCAACATCACTTGTTTCTGCAGCAACTCTTGAATCTTTAAACGTATATTTGAGCGTAAATTCAGAAATGTACTGTAAAATTTTCAATATATTTTGCAGGTTCATAAAAGAAAGTCACTGTAAATCCATGCGTACGTTCGAAAAACCTATAAACAGTTTGATTATACTAAAATTAGACGGGTTCATTTCTAAAAAATGTCCCAGTTCTCAAACTTCTAAAAATTTCAAAAACGACTTTTATTTCTTCTTCTTCTCCTCACGTCTAGAAGAGGAACAGACGCAGACAAAGCTCCCGCCCCCTCCTACACTTGAAGAAAAGCAGTTCTTTTATTTTTTAAATTACTCTCCATAAATAAAAATCTATAAAAAGGAACAAAAAGAAAGACGACGCCCCCTCTATAAATAAAAAACTAAAGATTTCCAGCAAAAATGGAGATAAAGATAAAGATCTGTATACAAAATAAATAAAAACCCATATGAACATTATACAGTGTTACTAACATCTCCTTGAACCTCTAACAGACAAAAGTAGTGCACTTTTTTTTTCTTTCACCACAAAGAACTACAAATTGAACTTTTATCTTAAGGTTTGCAAACCTGCAGGCAAATTAAGATCCTGACGATGATGCGGAGCGAGCGAGGAGATGTGAGGTTTTTGGCGTGTCGCTGCGTTAGACGGGTTTAACAGCTGCTGTTGTGTGGTCGATGCTGGAGTGTGTGGTTTACTTTGCGTACGTACGGAGGCCGACGTACGTGGGGAAGGTTCTTCACGTTGCTCCGCAGGCTGTGATGCGTCTGGGTGTCACCGCTGCTACTGACCACGTGCTACCGTCTACGTCACGACGTTCCTACGACTGCGGAGAATGACCCCTCCCTCCCGGTGTGCGTCCGGAGGGCTGAAACACTTCTATGATTCTCTACTGGCCTGTCACACGAACACTCGCTCCTCTGGAGACGTTTAAATAAGACGCTAGAATGAGCGTGCGACTTGAAATCCACACGTGGACGCTCCCGCTTGTGAGGGAATGAAAGGTGGAGGATGTGTCAGGAAACGATAAAAGTTCCAGAATAAAAATCTAGATATCTATTTTACATGTCTGCTCTCGTCACGTCCGTCCACGAGAGAGGAACAAGTTGGTTACAGTGTAAAACTGGTTTCATTTTTAGCCGCCATTTGTCAGGCCCCTCCCCGTGTGTGTGTGTAGATATGTGTGTGTTGGGGGGGGGGGGGCTCCAGGCATGCCAGTCCAGTGCAAACCTACCTAAACAATGAGCAGTTTCAGATTTGAGCAGGGAGGAGGATGGAGTGTAGGGGGCGGGTGAGTTGGGCGGGGCAGCTGTCAGGAAGGGGCGTTGCCGTCTCTTTGGCCTCGCTGTGCCGCCATGTTGAGCTTCACGGACACGCCCAGTCTGCAGAGCTGCGGCGTTTCCTGTTAAATCCCTTTGTCGACTGGAGTCACTTCACTTCCCTTCCAGGGACCTGTGGCGCCCCCCGCTGGTGAATGCGAGGAGTGATGGCCGCTCAGGTTGGCAGCTTCAAGACATGACTATGACGAACACACACTTATGAATGTTTGTCCGCACACACACAGGAGTTCAGTGTGTGTGTGTGTGTGTCTATGTCTCTCAAACACACACACACACACACACACACACTCGTTAAGCTGCTCTGACGTCGTTTAACTTCATCCCTCCGCCCCCGAACCTCACCAGCGTCTGTGTCCACCCCCCCCCGTCAGCTGGCGTGTGGCTGCTATAGGCAGTCTTTACACAGCGCCACCTGGCCCTTCATGTAGTCGCGGCAGGGGCAGATGCGGCGCAGCGACTGGTGGGCGCCGGCGCAGCTGAACAGCAGCAGGTCGGACTGGAAGATGCAGTGGTGGCGATTCTCGCTGTAGGCGGGGACCAACGTGTCGGCGCTCGACTCCACCGTCTGACAGTCCACGCCAAACCTGAGACACAGAGAGAGAGAGAGAGAGAGAGAGAGAGGTTCCTTTGAGCTGGACACTTTTTGTTAAGCTGGGAGAAAGTGTGTCTGCTCGTGCCTCTGTGTAAATCGTATGTGTATGTGTGTGTGTGTGTGTGTGTGTGTGTGTGTGTGTGTGTGTGTGTGTGTGTCTCACCTGGCCAAGTCCTTGTCCTTGTTGAGGTGCTGGAAGAACGACGGCTCACAGATGAGCTGCTCCTCCTGACACACCTGCTTACACGTGCGCCCGGGCTCCGCCTGTTTGACCTGCAGGGCGCTGAGAGGAGGCCACATCACCTGACCGTGACAGAAGTCCTGAGAAAAAGAAAAAGAAAATCACGACGACTGCGAGACTCCGCCTGAGTGCCGGCTTGATTGAACTGAATGGATTTGTTGGAGGAATGAGCTCTGCTGCCTTACACTAGTTTATTATGTTTGTCATGTCATGGGATACTTTGATCGTTTATTAAATCTACTCTGAAAACTTGTTGATTCTTAATATCTTTACTTGAAGCTCTGATTGTTGTACATTCTGTTCATTGAAACACAAAAGGAAAATACAAAATTCCTGAAAATCATAACAAACCGAAGCTTCTATTTCATCCTCTGGTTCAGTAAAAACAAAAAAAGGAAAAACATTTTATTGCAGCTTTTACAGAAAATGATCCAAACATATCTTCAGTGTGTTGACGGGGATATAAATCCATGAGAGCGACTCGACAGCAGCTTTCATAAGTTTATGGCTCCGGCTCATGTGTCACAGTCTTAGTGTTACAGTGACGAGACGTGTTTGGATCCTAATCTTGAGTCTGGGTGTTGTTTTCATTCTCAGTAGAAACTGATTTACCTGGTTCTCGATGAAGGCGTTGACTCTCTGCAGCATCCCCTCGCAGGTGAACTCATAGGGCAGGTAGGGCTCGATCTGAAAAACACACACAAGGGTCACGACCAGTTTCAGGAGAGGAGAGGATACTCTGGGGGTGAAGTCTGCTGAGTGTGTTTCTGAACTCACACTCTGGTCTGAACAGAGCCAAGTAGAGCTGTTTTCAATGTGTGTGCGTGTGTGTGAGAGCTCAGCCTGGTGAAATATTAGCCCGTCTGTCTGCTCTTTGAACTTCTGTCTTTCGACCTCCCCAGACTCTGATTTGCAGAGGAAAACTTCAAACAGAGCAGAGCAACAACTGAAACCTTTGTTTCTGCTCCAAGTCACTCGCTGCTTTCTCTGAGTGTGTGTGTGAAGGGGGGGTGCGAGTCAAGCCGGAGCCTGGTAGGCTGCGGCTCGCCACAGATCATGAAGCATATGAGGCGGGGCCGGCTCGTACAGTGAACAAAGCCATTGTTCTGACCCGCTCGACAGAGCGCGGCACAACACGGGGTCCGGGGGTGCAGCATTTAAATATGCATGGGCCTGGAGGAGAAGACGGAGCAGGATCTCCTTCTTCTTCCCTCTAGATTAACTCCACCCAAACATTGTTTTTGTGAATCGATCAAACTTCCTTTCGTCAGTTTTCCTCGCTGACAGTTCATAGCTCTCACTTCTCGATCAGGAGGATTTTTCGAAAACAACTAAAGTGAATCTTAGTTTATTTTACTAAATCCTGTTTTCTAGCATTCGTTTCTTCCTCTTAATATATTACAACTCCATTGAGTTATTGATGAAATGATTCAATTGATAAAAACTTTAAATGATCGATAAGAAAAGTTTCCTTATGTTTGAGTCCTGTTCCTCGACGTGGACGTGTTTTCCCAGTGTTTACCTTCTGGCTGAGGATTGAGCGGATGGCCTTCTCCACCTCTGCGGAGTTGTCGATGTCCACGGTCCACACATGAGGCTGACCGATGTACACCTCGGCGTACGGATGTTGAGAGGTCAGCTGCAGAAAGATAACCAGACAAAGAACATGAGCGATCGATGGGGAAGAGTGTTTAGAGTGAAACCGTCAGATCTGTCCTGCTCCTCTCACCTCTCTCAGAGTGGGTTTGCCCTTGAAGAAGTCCGTGTTCTTGCTGCTCTTCGGTGGGTTGAATTTTGGGTTGAGGAAGGCGCAGCCGTTGGCGATGGCCTCGAGCGGAGCGGGACCCTCGTAGGGGAACGACAGACCCACAAACAACTGCAATAAAAAATAAATTTGTTGAAAAAAAACTTAACCTCCCTGCACCTGTGTGAGGGGGCAGCTACTGAATTACACAGATGGCGGCAGAGGTGAAGAAAAGTTTAATGGCAGCGTTGAGGAGTTTGTGTTGTTTGCTGATAGCAGCAGTTAGACCCTGTTGAAACTAACCTCCCGTGTTCTCAGCACAAAATAGAGTCGAGGCAGCAGGTTTCAAACATAAAGCAGGAGGGAAAAACAGGGAGGAGGATGTGAATCACTGCTGTGATGCAGATTCCTCCCACAGGCCAGAAGACTTTTGTGATGTGGAAAACTTTGCTGCACCTCAGCAGAATAATTTGGAATATTTCACATTTTAAATGATCCGATCAAACATTTAAAGGCAGAAAGTACGAGAGCAAAAAGTATATAAAATATGTAGAGGATGAAAGTTTTAGATTCTCCAAAGTGTATAAGTTAAATCAAAAGACTTTATAAGACCATGAGTGAAATTTAAGACCTGAAGATATGAAGGGATATCACAGTCCCAGAATTACTTAGTCATCCCACAGTCCCAAAGTTTTGACCAGTTCAACAAGAGCAACTTTCCTCATTTTCAGATAAAGTAAAAAAAGACATTTAAGCAAACACTCAGAGTTTGTCTCTGAGGACATTTTCAGTCGGAGCCCGCTGCGACCAGGAGAGAGGGGGCTGGTGGGGGGGCAATCTGGGCCAGTGGCTTATTTAATTGAGGGCCAGAGTCAGTCAGTAACAATGGCTCGTCTGTGTGTGTGTGTGTGTGTGTGTGTGTGTCCATAGGAAGAGAAGGGCTTCTGCACATAAACAGCTTTGTTAGCAACAAACTTCTGTCAGCAGGTGGCAGCAAAGAGCTTCCTCTCTTTCTGTGTGTGTGTGTGTGTGTGTGTGTGTGTGTAAAATGTAAGGGCTCCTCACAGCTCCAACAGTTAACCACCCCTCACAGGGGGAGGGGAGGGGATGAACAGAGAAGAACTAGAAGATGAAAATTCATCAGCATCATCTGCATCTTTATGTCGCAGCCTTGACACCAAAGCTGCCGTGCACTTTGCATTAAAGCGTTTTTGCATATTCCTGTTCGTGTACGTAGCGAAGGCTGAGTCCATCAAGGACGTCCTGCTTTTAAGAGCCAGTGCTCCCGATCAGAGCTGCCGTGCTATTGATCTGTCCCTGCTGAAATGGTGTAAATTTATATCCTGATCCTCCCTCACTGCCAAGTGCAATAACACAGGCAGGGAGGATGAAACACTAAACCACGTCAATTTAACCTCAGTTTTTTTAGATATCCTTTAAAATATTTACTTTATTTACTACTTTTAAATTCAAATGTATTCCGTGCAGTTTGAGATAGTTATTTCTGCTTCAGGTTTATTTGCCTTTTATATGTGGATGTTTGAACACGTCCCCCATGATTTCCATGAGTTCCCTTAGTAGATAACACAACCAGAGGGAGATCACATGGGTCTACACCTTTGACTTGCATGTAAATTTAAGTGTCTCAGCTGCTTGGATTGAAGTTTGTCTTGCAAACGATGATATTTTAAATAAGTAGAACTCTGTACCTGATGTTTCTGTGTGTGCGTGTGTGTGTGCGAATCACTGAGTTTTATTTCTAGCACCTGTTTGTTTTCTTCTGTGCAGAAAATGACAACAATAAAAGAAGCACTTAAACTAACCAGCTACAACAGGTACACACAAACCAGTGGTTAATAGATTACATAGTAGGGATTTGGAGGAGTGGGAAAATGAGAAACACGTGGCGACAGTAGGAGGTAATTAAACAAGTCGACTCAGGCAGACATGTGAGAGGGATGAGAAGCAAAGTGTAAGAGATAAAAAACAGCGAACAACATGACGCAGGAAACCTTAGCAGTCTGATCACAGACTGATACAGCACGACGTATCAGGGTTTATTTCAGGAAATTCAGTTTGAGAGAAAAATCAAATGTCACGACGTCAAACGGCAAAAAGTTCGCCCGGGCTGGGATATTTTTACAGTGTGCTGTAGATGGTTAAACCCCACGGGGCCAATTAGCGCCGACTGTTTGCAGGTAAATGTCGTGTTTAAGCAGCACAGAGGAAAAACACCTCCTGTTTTCCTTGTAAGCTCTCAAACAACATTGTGGTTAAAACGTTTGGGTTTTGTGGGATTTAATTGGCCGTCGCCCTGTGGGGTTTCCACGCACAATCACGCATAATGAGAAAAAATGCGAGTTAACCTGTCAGACTAATCCAAGAGCACTGAAATCTGCACTTTTCAATTCTTTATCCAGCTCAGTCTAGCGCCAACTTCTGAGTGTTGTTTGCTTTTAGTCTCTCGTAATTCTTCTAACCACTTTAATGATCGGCTCCATAGCAGAACACACCTTTGATTTTCTCTGGGTTCTTGGTTTTTATGTCCTGGAGAATAGAGCTGGATTCTCCGTCCAAAAACTACTTTGTGGCTGAAGCAATACTCAATCTGAATCCATTTTTTCCAGATGTACGTTATGGTAAAGGATTTCTTAAAGCTTCCCTTGTATTTCCTCTCCCTGCTCCAGCTCTCGTCTGAGGCCTCGCTCCTCTCGCTCTGTTCGCCTCTCCCCCCCGCCCTCGTCTGACGGGAGAGCATCTGGTTACAGAGCATCTTCCACCTTTAAAGGGAAGAAGCCAAAACACAGACACCGTCTCTCCACAGCAGCACTAATGACTGCTGTCACCTTTAGCAGATGCTGCTGTCGGGTGTTTGACAACAATGTAATGTTCTGCTTTTCAAGAGTTGGGAGAGGTTTATTTTTAATTTTCAAAAAATCCAAAGTTTCAAGAATTAAAAGGCTTTAAAACTATTTTCATCCACTCTGACATAAGCTAACCTTGATTAATTAATTACATTTCATAGAGGTAGTTACCGAGTACATTATTAATGTTTTTACAAGATTCCTCTTTAAAATGGTTCAGTACAAAGCGTGCTTGTGTTGAACAGCTCACCACACATTCTGTCAACATGTAAATTGTGCTTCGCCGCTGACACGTGTTCATACGTCACCACCTCCCGAGAGCTCGCTCCGCACTGTACAACCCGGCCTGGCTGCGTGTGTGTGTGTGTGTGTGTGTGTGGCTGAGCCCTTGTCTTTTGTGAATCGAGGAGTGAGAGGAAGGGACAAATCAGGATGTGAAAGGAGACGTACTTGTGTGGACGGCTGGACTGAGGAGAGACGAAGAGAAACTCCAGCCACTCAGCTACAGAAAAGAGACTCTGTTCACATACAGACTCTTTTTATAGCCAGCGTCTGAATGAGAATCCATTTTTCACTCTCTAACTTTATATGTGTCGCACTGACATGTGCTTGAAAACGTGGCAGCACGTGAAACCTCGGTGCGTTTGGACACAGGTTTGGGAAAAGTAACTGCGATTACAGGTATTTTCAGAGCCCAGCGTTGGCACATAAAAAGGCCAGCGTATATGAAAAAGATTGTGTCCTCTGCAGGTTTGCTGAGCCACAGGTTCTTTTAAAATGTCCAAAAAGTGTGGGAGTTGGTTTGTGGCTTTCATCACTTTCTAATAAGCCCCATGCCCTCACACTTATATTTCCCTGCAGGGTCATTTTCCACGTGAGGCAATTATCAGCCAGGTGGACTCACCTTGGTTTCTCGGAGAAGGAACTGCAGGTCTCGGCCGCTCAGAATGCCATGGTTCTTGACGTAGCTCGGCAGGTGCACTGTGCTGGTGCCGTGCACGGTGCCGTGAACCTCCATGTAGCTGTGGATAATGTCGAGGTATTTCTTCTTATCCTGGAACAAGCAGAGGGGGGGGACAGAGTTAGTTCTTTACTGGTTAGGATTTAGTGGAAATCTCTGAAAGACATTTTAGTTTAAGCTGGTGAAATCCAGAAACAACATCCTGCAATGAAACCTTCTGAATAACGTTTTTTGTCTCAGAGAGCGGATCAGTATCATTACTTTGTTACGCGGCCTGGTGAACTTTTGTTCGAGCTACCTGACTGACCATCTGGCCACAGTGGCAGGCAGAGTTAAAAATAGCCCAATATGAGGAGCATCGGCGCACACAACAGCCTGCTATTGTTATTAAACTCCACCTGCTATACGACGCCCGTGATCAGAGAGACAATCAACGCTTGAAAGGATTAAAATAACACGACCAAACTGCTTTCATCACACAGGAACGCTGCCCGACTGGTTTTATAGTTTTTTATATAGTGTCGAGGTGAAGAGTGAATCAAAGGAGAAAGGAATTCAAAGCGTGGAAGTGACGATTGCTAATATTGTTGTTTGACCTAATGCTACTGTTGTAATTGAAAACAAAAAAGGTTGCAGTTTAATTTGGGTGAATCTTATATACTATAGATTTAAGGGCATTTTCAGCAGCATCAGAGGATTTCAGAAACTATCGGAACATCTCTAATTTGTGAAATGTAGTCTCAAGCAGATTCTTTAGCTTTAACAAAAAAATACATTCAGCTATTTCCACCTCTGCTGCATCAATTAACTTATTTTTCTGCTCAATGTTTAAAAGTCTGAACAAATATATGTTTTTCATTTTACTTTGTCTAAGAGTTTGCTTTCTTTTCAAGGGCATTTATTAGGTTCAACATTTTAGCTTATCATCCGTTTACTCTGCACCTTTTGTTGGCGTTCATAGAAGCCCCATACGAGCTTCTTTAAAAAAATAATTCAAGTTAATCAGATTAGATGGAAACATTACTTCCATAATAAAAAGCTTTTGATCGTCCCCACACTGAGACTGTCACAGCAGGTCTTTGATTTTCAAAAAACGAGGACATGACTGCTTCATGAGCCGTCCCGAATTGCAGACATTCCCCTGTGTCTCCTGCTGAACTGCCATGCAAAAATCTGTCCTTTTCACTTAGTTGTGTACCTGCTGAAGACCGAGCAGCGCGCAGCACAGCTGAGTGCTCTTAAAGCGGAGCCCTTCAGGGAAGCAGTATAAATGAATGCCCGTCATTTTCTCCATAATGACAGGATGCCTCAGAGGCGCCGTCACCAGCGTGTGCAGGCTGCCATACACACTGCAATATTATTGATCATAAACTGTTTCAACAGTCACTGGACAGCAAGGCCTCATTATTGTTAAGATAAAAATGTACTTACAACTCCTACACACCAGCTCTGCCTTTGACACAGCTCTGCCTCTAGGACATTTCCCTGCTCACTGTGTGTGTGTGTGTGTGTGTGTGTGTGTGTGTGTGTGTGTGTGTGTGTGTGTGTGTGTGTGTGTGTGTGTGTGTGTGTGTGTGTGTGTGTGTGTGTCCCTCAGTGCTTCCTTTTGGGGCTTAGATTTCAGGTAGCCGCTCGTCAGGGTCCCTGGAGGCCTGGCTATCAGATGCCTCCAGCCAGCCTGCTGTAACTAAAGCAGCCTGATGTGTGTGTATGTCTGTGTCTGTGTGTGTGTGTGTGTGTGTGTGTGTGTGTGTGTGTGTGTGTGTGTGTGTGTGTGTGTGTGTGTGTGAGATGAAATCCTAATTAGAAGGTGAAATCACTACCCTCTAATCTTTTCACTCTGGAGAGCTGCGCTTAGATTTGTGTGTGTGAGGAGGGATTTACAAATGAAGGTTATTGGCAGGTATCTGAACTGCACACACACACAAAATCCATAGATGGCTGATTTTAGAAGAGGCAAATAGAAAAAACAAGCACTGAGTCACCCACACTATAACATGTTTAAAAAATGTCTAACGCTATCTGGTGACAGTATTTTAATATTTCGACTAGTTTAAAGTACGTGTTGGCCATTTGCATCAGCTAATGATGCTTCAGGTACAAAAACTGACAATAATTTTAGGGTTACATTATATTTAAGATGCGTGTGTCGGACTCGTAACAGTTTGTTGACATTAAATAGAGTAAATACAGGATTTTGAGTTTTGATGATATATAGATTAGCAGAGTTGAGATAAGCACTGTACTTAAAAATAATATCTTGAATTATATATAATGTGATACTGAGAAGATTTAAGAGTGGGCGGCTGTGTGAAATGATTTTAAAGAGTGTTTGTGATACAGCTGCAGAGGAAGAAAAAACATAAGTAAAGGAAGACATGAAGGCAGCAGAGTGTGTGTGTGTGTGTGTGTGTGTGTGTGTGTGTGTGTATGTGACGGAGGAACATACAGTACACTGGAGCGCCCTGACCCTTTGAGGCAGTTGCTACACAAAGCTTTACGGTCAGAGAACATCACTTGCCAGATGCTCTCTGAAGTGCGGCTGCATTCTCCCTCGCACGTCGACACACTTGCGATAGAATAAAGATTAAAACAACAACCTACAAGTACAAACAGGTTGGACAATATTTAAAATAACATCCCTGCAAACGCGAGTCAGGACTGCAGACGAGGGACATGTAAGAGAAACATGTTTGCAAGGTGTGTCGCCAGTTTCAGATCCATTGTGGATTTTCTGTGCTTTCCCTTCTTTTAACAATATCACGTCAACTTCAATTCTTAATCCTGTCTCGCTGTCGGAACGCTGTGAAGCAGATGATGACTTTATGACTCTGCAACACCAAAAGAACACTGAGACTGACAGTTTTCTCACTCGTGTTCTCTTACAGCCCATTTGGATTTATTCATCTCCACCACATTTGCATGTTTATGTCTCAGAGCAAATGGGACATATGATCCAAAGCCGCAGAGCAGATCGATTGCAGCAGCAGCAGCACAGGAGCACACACTGCACATGGGGAGTTATAAAATAACTGCTTTAGCCGGGGAGGTTGATTGAAGCAGGAGAGAAGGAGGTGGAGGAGGAGGAGAGTTTTATGACCTTGTAAATCAGAGGGAATTTGTAAACCCCAGCGCAAAGAGGAAACAGCAGAGGCGGTGGCGGCTTTCTGGCGGCAGGGGGGGGTAAGAAAGCTTACTGGCAGAGACACACAACCGCAGAGACACACAACCGCAGAGACGCACAGCCAGGCAGTAAATACAAAAAGAAACCTGCTGCTAACTTGCAACTGATGCCACTGCTGTGTCTTAATGAGGGCTCGCATTACTCCCTGGCAACATTTAATAGGTATGAAACAAGAGAAGCAGTTCAATATATTAATACTGACTTAATTAAAGCTTCCACATGTTTGATCAATATTAATCGCTCTAAATTAACAATTCACAGCAGCTCTGGGAGGCCGTGCAACAGCTCCGTGGTGCTTTGAGCTGAAATGCTGAGGTCATGCTCAACATGAAAGCAACACGATGTAACTTTCTCCTCTGAATGAAATAAAAACACACCTGAACAGTGGATATTACCATTGATCCCCTGCTTCCTGAACCAGTAGAGCTGTTGCTCTAACAAATCCACCAAACTTAAATTAGACTTCTTGACATATTTAAACTTTTCTGGACATTGGCGATAAACGCTGTCTTTATAACTCATGGACACTTCTGGATTTTGGCTCTTTAAGCTGTGACAGATTGTGCCTGTTTACCGAAGTGGTTGCTTGAACAAGCTGATGTTTTGCAGGTATATTTGCCTTGTTAGTTTCGAGTGTTCTCATGCTAATGTTTGCCGATGTGCACAAAAACAACAATTCAACTACTTTCAGATCTCACTATTCAAATGAAGCTTTGTCAAAAGTCGGGAACTTCTGTTTTTTCATGTTTGGCCTTTGTTCGTTCCTCTGTAGGTGAATGTCTAATATTATTAGCTCCTCTATTTTTTTCCCTGTCACTTCCTCTTTGCCACTTTGTCAAAATCTCAACATTCACAACTTCGACGTCGCCACATTGACCCTGTTCCTGTGCACATTGCCTGAGCCAATTAGATGCTTTTCTTTAAATGTCATTGCATTTCTCTCATTCTGTCTTTCAGAGCATAAGATCCAGGATGTCTAGTGAGTCACAAATGAAAGTTTCCACCATCCATCATCCATCTGCTGGATCCACCGCACCACCGCCAGCACCGACACTCTGTGCAGATCCCGTCTCATCTCCTCTCTTCAGATTATAGATTTATATTTGAAATTGATCGCTCCTCATCAAATTTATTTCATATGCATATTTAATATCTTTAACATCACTAATCTACTGTGTAAATAAAAGCATTAATGTAGCAGGAAGTATAATATACAGGTGAAGACAGGAAGTGTGTAAACGTCTGGTTCTTTCTTTTGAATTCCCTTATTATGAGGAGCTGTCATGCCCCCTTTTGTTAAATGGGGATCAACAAACCTGACATGTGAGCGTACAGCATTTTTCCATTTTAATATTAAACCTCTCTCTATATGTTCGTACAGGGACACGCAGCTCCAGGGCTGCGTGCAGATTTTGATGTTTCAGCGCTTTATCTTGACAGGTAGCTGTATCAAAACACAGGGGACGGAGCTTATTAATGTTGCTTTACAGCACATTTCAACTGAAACCATCAACTTCTGCCTCCACCTGAGACGCTGCGTTTAATAACAACACTGGTGCTTGTGTTCTTTCTTTCACATGCATTTTGATGATGATCACTGTGCGTTGTTATTCTTTAACTTTAATGTTCGTCTCAATAGGGATTGTGCCCTGCAGGTCAACAATGAAAGGTCTGCTGCAGAAACCTGAAGAGGCAAGGAGAGCTTCTTGCCTCATCAGGATTCAGGCAGGTGCACTTGGTTTCAACTTACCCGACCCTCAAACCGCCTTCGACATCAAACATCAAACGCACCTCACATCGTCTTCACATCTGAAATTATTTCCAACTGACAGACTCTGGGGCTCCGAAACTAGAAGCTTGTCAGTCAGGACGAAAATACACTTCACCCATTCATCTGAGACGGAGGGAGAATCATTCCCCCGCACAGAACACACACACACACACACACTTGTACATGCAGAGCACATCATACGCAACTCAATGCAGTGATGTGATAATGTTGAGTCAGTCAGCGATAATGGTACTGGTTCATTTTAAGCGTGGTGATTTGCACAAGGGCACTTTAGCAATACTAATCATCTATCAGGGCTTCCAGGTTCCCAGTGATCTGTCTCTCTACAATACAAAACCCTCTTTGACGATGAGTCCGTCTCCACTGAGTGAATAATTGGGGATCGTCATCAAATGTAAAAAAATGATGACAGCTCTTCAGCATTTCCTCTACTGATATAATGTCGTGGTCAGAGTTTACATCCGAACAGCTTCAGGCTTATTTATGCTGCCTTTACATACGAAAACAGATTTGTCTGTGTCCAACGATGTAACTGTCACTGCCAACTTCCTTCCATTAATGTTGGCAAGGTTGTTAAGCAATACATCTACTAGAGGGCAGCGCCGGGTCGAACAAACATGTTGATGGTGGAGGGGATGGAGATAATGCACCTCTTTGTTTGTCTTACTATATTCTTGGTTGAATTTCTTTTGTAGCTTTTAGAAGATGTGCACAGTTAAGGAATAAACAAAGAGGACGGACATAAGACTCCATCCTTTCCATATATGTATCTAACGTGGATCATAAACAATTCGTTAAATTCTGTGAATTTCAACCACACTTGACTTAGTGTGCATCCTGTGCAGGAGCTTATACTATTCATATAATGATGCATGGGTAATTCTAAGTACTCAATATTTCATAATCTCATTTTCATGGGGAAATATGTGTGGTTGCCTTCAATAGCCTCATTGCATGACTTAACTCCGGTCTGGTCTAGCATCTGATAACGTCTATACGGAAACAGCAGACACACGACTTCAGATAAAACGATACTTCAAACTAACAGATGAATTTATGATACATGTACGTGTAAATTAACAGCCTAATGGACGCACTGTAAAAACCCAATAGATACCCTGACAGATACTCTGAAACCCCCAGGGGGGACATGGGTGGTAAAATAGTGTCCTGAAGTGCTTGGAGTGCAGTCAGGAGGTGTTATTTATCTAGTGCCTGCCATGCTTCATTAGACACAATGCTTCAAAACCTACAAAGAATGTTTGGTGGCGAGCCAGAGCATGTCAAATTGTCAGATAGCAGAGGAAAAAAATGTCCTGGTTTTCCTGCATTAGGAGGGTCTTTATTATCCAAAGCCTCATTATCACAAAATGTGCAAAGTCCTTGGTCAGTGTCGGCCTAATTACCTGTTTTCATTACAATCTCAATGATGCCCGACTGTCGCTATTCTAATTCATTTCAATGACTATTGTGTTATTTGTTGTGGTGCGTCCTGTCTTCCCCTCGTAAATCTGCTTCCCAGAGGCAGTAAACACGTTCACGTTCAACGCTCTTGTTCTGTCTCTGCTCAATAAAGTCAAAGACGGTGAAACACAACAGGCCATTCTGAATCAAGGTCACTGTGAACCCCTGCCAAACAACTACAGTGACTTACGAACCAAAACGTTCCACTCATGTAGGATCTCCGTGCTTCTAGTCAAGGTTTTCTTTGTTTTTTTAAAGTTACTGTTTAACGGACAATTTGACTGCTTTCATATCTCTGCTTCATGTGCTTAAAAATACATATATTCCAGTTTGCTCAGTGTTTCTTTCCTCTAGTGTGTCGTACAGGTGTGTGTGTATGCACACAGCAGTAAACATCGAGTTCAGGCTTTGTCGAGCACAGTCAAATAAAAGAAGGTGTGTAATGTTTAACTCACACTCAGTCATCCATCTAGAAAGAGCGGTGAAACACTGTTGTCTGTTCATGGGCCTGCAAGGGAGACAGTGTGTGACACTGTGTGTGTGTGTGTGTGTGTGTGTGTGTGTGTGTGTGTGTGTCTGTCAGCTCAGTGTGGTTTGTCTTTCTTCATCTCGTTCTCTGATCTGCAGCCAAGGCCCTGCAGCTCTCTCTCTCTCTCTACGTCCGACTCATTCTCACCTTTTCTCTCTGTTCCTGTCTGCCTCATCATCTGTCTGACACTCTGGACTCAGAAAAATATTAAATCTTTACTAGTTAGGAGAAAGGAGAATATGCAGACTGGTTGACCTGATTTTATATAGCATGTTGCTATATTGTTAATAACAATCCGCCATGACCTGACGGGAGAGAAAGATGAGCGAGTTTGTATCGTGTGTGTGTGTATATGGAAAGAAACAGACAAAGAAACGACAGGTAGTCACTCTCAGCTTTTCTACCTCTCTGACTGGGTTGCTATGGAAACGGCTCACTCAAGAGGTGGTCTGGCCATTTTTTTTTTTTTCGGGTCTCACCATCAACACCTCCTCTTTTCTACAGCGAAAAGATAATTACTCTCCATCCCGGTTCTCTGACGCCCCAGGATCGCAGTTGCGTTAGCAGTCCTGCTCGTTCTTCAGGTCAAAAGGAACCTGCTCCTTTCACAAATGATCAGGGACACACTATACGACTTATAACTGGGAACCACAACAGTGGATGGAGAGAAGGAGGAGGATTTTACATGTGACACACACCTTGGATAGTTGGTAGTGTTATCAGGGCTGAAAGAGGCTTAATTCAATGGCAACGTATCAAACTCACCACTTTTAAAAATTGTACGTCTTAAGGTCAATAATCTAATAACATGATTATGATTCCATTGTGAATTTTACCTTGGTCTCCCTTTATATTTCAAATAGTGGTTATATCCTTTTTAAATGAAACCCTGCAAGTGCAGAGAAAGAGATGGAAGGACAGCCCTCCTTTTAAAACTGAGCGAGCCAGTCAGCTAGTTATCACCCCAAAATGGCCCTTTAATTAAAAGCAGGAGGTAATGAACACGCCTGGGAGTCTGATTAGCTGCTAATGCCGCTTGCTGTGAGTTGATGGGCGCCCCCGTCTGCCCTTTTAAAGCTGCACTGAATGGCACACTTCTGCATTACAGGAAGCCACAAGCCACAGCAGCACGACTGCTACCTCCGGTTAAAAAACTGTAGCACCTTGGGATCCAGAGCCGGATGTGGCTTTGAAATTCATACTGTGTAAGGGTTGTTAATTAATATGTCTCAGATTAGGTACATTTGAAATGTAATATAAACTACTGAACAGACGTCCACGAAATTTGGTGGAAGAAAGAACCTGAATTACATTTTGATGTGGATCTGGACGGATCCATGGATTTTTTTTTTTAAGTTTTCACTCTTCATTCATAGATCTTGATAAAAAAATAATTAGGCAATTTGTGCTTAATTTAGTGCAGCTTGATTAAAAATAATTCTTGGTTTTAGTCTGTCAGACATCTTGTCACGACTTTACTCTGTTTTTTATTTCCTGTTTTGTTTGGACATTATTTTCCCTGAGCGTCCATTGTGTGTTTTTTGTTTTATTTTTCCTGTCTTAATGTTTTTGTTCCTGCCGTGACTGGTTTCACCTGTTCCCTATTTTCGTTTCCTGCCCTGTGTATTTACGTCTCTGTGTTCCCATCACTCAATCTTCTGCATTTACCTCCCCTCAAATATGTGTCTCCATTCTGGTGTAGAACGTCTAAAAGAAGTCGGCTCATATAGAGTGACCCACTATAAAACAATCACGGTGTCGCCCAAAAGCTCATCGAGGCGCGGGCAGTAATCCAACCATCCACGGCACGCCAAACAATGAGCAAATCTCTCCAAGTCTCTTAGTCGTTTTTTGTCTAGGATACAGTAATCCCCTGGTCTCTGTGCTGCAGTGTGAGCATGCATTTGAATATATTAAAAAACTCCACGGAGAAAGTGATAAGCTGAACTTGAGTGGAATTTCACTCCTAAACCAGGCACTTATTAAGTTTCATGTGAAAGTTTTACCGAAGGTTGTTCAAAGAGTTTCACTGCGAAGCTCTCAGAAGTTAGAAAATTGGTTATCCTTGGTGTGCTGGTGTTCTTTAGCGAGCCTAGTGAAGTCTGTCACTTTCATCTTTAGAAGGAATATGTAAGTCTATATCTATATGTCCATGTGTGTATGTTGGAACACAACTTAAAAAGCATAAATTTAGGGATTTTAACATCCGTTCCTCTATCTTTGGCCATGTCCTCATCCATTACCGCTCGTATAGTGCATGCGTGACGATGCATAAAGTATCGTAGTACCTTCCAGAAGTTGTCAACCTTTCCGTAGACGAGCGACTGGTTCTGCCTCTTGATGTCGTCTATGTGCCTGATGTCGCTGGCATTGAGGTGCTGCTCCACTACGAAGCCCAGGAAACTGTTGTCTGGGGTGTGAGCTGCAACACAAACAGGCACATAAATAAATAAACGTAACATCATTGCTTGCATGTTTGGGATTAAACAGACTAATCAATCTGTCAAAGGCCTAATTTCCCCTCTTTTTAATGTGGTTCACAGCAAAACAAAGGACAGAGACAATAAGAGAGAAATAGAAATGAGAACAAAAAGATGGTGATCACCTCTTAGGGAATAAAATAAATGACTTTGGGCAAAATGTAATCAATTTATGCATCACTGAGGCAAAATGGCCTGAATACCATCTAACACTTCTGCTTTTTCAGAAAATAAATCCCATTTTAACCTCAGCGTTGAGCACAGATCATAATTCCAGAGTGAGACAGTCACGGCTGAACAACACGACTCATCAGGCGCTCTGCGTTTTTGTTCCCTCCGTTTCTCGGTGCCCGGTAATGACTAGTTACTATGGGAACCACGAGACGAGCAGGTCAAGTGTGGAGCGCAGATTTGGCAGGGCTCTACCTCAATGCCATCTGCCTCGTAAAAAACAAATGTGAAGACAAGGTTATGGAGCAGGGATGGGGAAGATTAATAATTATACAATAGAATTGATAACGATTAATAACATTTGTTGTGGTGGAGCCCCCCGGGAGCTGTTGTGGTCGGAGCTCACTTTTATTTATTTTTTTAACACTGCTACTACAGAAGCATACGAAGCTCAAGTCAGTGGAGCTGAGGGGGAATTGGAATTTGCTTAATTATAGCAAATAAAAGATTAATAGTACTAACATTGACTAATAACGAACATAATACACAAATAAAACCAAATGATCCAAATATTTCTGCAGAGATACAGTACCTGTATCACAACAAGTTTGCATAAATTTCAAAGTACCGTCTCAGGATTGTTAATTTATTGTCTTTTATAATGTATTACATTCAAATCTTGTTTCCATTCTGCTTGTCCCAGCATCATAACGCAAAGAGGAAACTTTCAGTCGCTGCCGAGCCGTTATCTCTCTCTGTATTATGTGTGTGTGGGAGAGCACAGGAGTGTGGGAGTATCTGTGATAAGGATCTGGGTGAGGTGTCAGCGTGGGCAGGAGCCAAATGCAGCAACTGCTCCTGAAATACCTGTAGTGTCTGTGTAATGCTGTGTGATTAAGCAGTAGCATTAAGGCAAACACAACACAGTGACTAGCTTAACAACGCAACAGGTCACAATGATTTTAAATATCACAGTCAACCGGGGGAAATAGTAGAATAACGTCTTCTGTGGAGCTTTGTTAAGTTCGAGAAAATAATATTGTGGCCTAAGCTTGAGGCTTAAAATTTCAGGTGAACTCGTTTGTTGTTGTGTACCAGAAAGAGGAGGTCTAGTGAAAAAAAACTATCGAGCTGAATTGCATTTTCTGTTCGGAACAATCTCCCTGAGGAGATCCGTCTGGCAAACTCAGAATATCCTCTTTTAAATCTCTCTTAAAGACACATTTTTATAGGTGGACTTTCTGTATTCACCTTCAACTTTATATTTACATTTATTTAATTACTTTTAATTCCACTCTGACCATTTTATAATGTTTTACTTTATTCTGTTTTTAATCTTTTATCATCTGTAACCGACGCTTCAAATTGCTTTCAATGGTTTCATTGCTTTCAATTCCTCATGTTTATCTTGTTAAACACTTTGTAACTGTGCTTTGAAAGTTGCTATATAAAATAAGTTTACTATCTGATGATCTAAACTACTTCCAGAACAAAAACAAACATACCAGTACAACATCGGACATGATTACAAGAGGCAGAGATGGTTCAAAAGCAGGGTTGGGGTTAGGAGGAGGCAGCACAAACACCCATGTAACAAACTAACTGTGTAAACAGAGCAGGCTGTTGATTAGTGTTTGGCCCACTTGATGCATTTGGCAGCAGATGCCTTCTCTCCCACTGGAGCCGCCACTCAAAATGCAACTCAACTTGCCACAGCTTCATTCGTCATTAGCTAACAATCCGCCACGGAGGGTGGCATTGCCGGAGAAGCAGCTGCTTTGTGTGAGTGCAGGGACAGATTTACGTAGTAAGGAAGTCAGGGTTCGCTCTTCTTTGATTAGGAGTCAATATTGGTGCGACCTGGTCGAGCTGAGTGAAGGAAAGAGGTGAAGAAATGTTGACAATGGTTGACAGGGGATTTATTTTGTGCTCTTCCTGCTTTGAGTGAGTCAGTTGTTCTGCCAGCTCCCTTGTAAATGTGATGTCACCATGACCTTGTTTTTTACCACAAGAATCTAATCAGTTCATCTTTGAGTCCAATTAATCACAAAAAAATCTCCCAAGGCATGCGTGAGAAACTGTGTGAACGAGAAGTACGTAAAAACATCCAAATCGACACAAACAAGAGTGAAGTGTTCTCGTGTAGCACCACGTTTTCCAAAGTGTTATATAAAGTAGGTAGGAAGACAATTAGTCTTGCTATCTGTCTTTAGTTAAAACAATATCATTTATAACAATTTGTGTTTTCAGGTGTGGACAGAGGCACAGACACAAAAACACCTGTGTATTGATTCAGATTGAAATCTAAAAAAGTCCACAGTGAGTGGGTGGGCCGCCAGCAACACGATCCATCAAAGTTTTCCAACCGCTATCAGCCTCAGGGTCAATTGCACCTCTGTGGCAGAGCTTCAAAGATAAATATGATCTGCTGCCATGTTTGACCTCTGACCGCTATTTGTTATTGCTTCCGTAAGGGATTAAACATTCATCTACGCACAAGCAGAAACACTACGATGCTGTGACAGAAGACACACTAGAGTGTATGAACAAGTAAAGAGGCTTTTGTTGGCTCTCTGCAGCAAAGTGATTTCTCAAATCTTCTGTAAAGCAGTAAAATGGTCTTTAAGATTGAAGAGAAACCTGGTTAACACGACAGATTTCTTGGCCATGTACTGATTTAATGGGTTTTATTAGAGCTTGAGAGAGGGAGAGCATGTAGAGGGATTAATGAAAGGATCATTTTTCATAATCATCTTTGTTTTCAAAATAATTAGATAAAAATTCTGGATAAATCCATTTGTAGTGAGTGTACACTAACTACATTCGACTTAATAGAACTGGATTCTCCACGTCATTCCAACTTTCAGGAAAACTTAGCTGCATTATAGTTCCCAGCTCTCCTGATTATAAATAAGTAGTTCTGGGAAAAACATCCAGCTCAACCAAGACCATATAAACACAAATCATACACCAGAAAAAACACTCACTGCTACCAGACTCCAAGTTGGATTAATGAGGTCAATTCTGCCTTGTCTTGTCTTATTGGCCAGAGGCCAGTGACTCTCAATCCCCCCCACCAATGATTTATGGAGCAAAGTCTAATCATAACAAATGGACCAATCCAAATGTAGAATAAATAACCGACGGACACCTGATTTGTCCATTGTTGCAAAACAACAACAAACAACATTCAATAGGCCAATTGAAATATTATTTAAAAACGCAGGAATACAAATATAAAATCAGCTTAAAGGAAGTTAATACGTTTCAGTTGTGTTTGTGAAAATACAGGTTAAAGGCACTTCCACACAGTGGTGGAGGAAATACCCAAATATTTTACTTGAGTCAAATTATTAAGAATGTTCTCAAGTAAAAGTACCACAACTAAGTTTTCTACTTGAGTAAAAGTACTGGCTTTTGAATGTGCTGTAAGTTTAAAAAGTAAAAATACTTGCTGAGTGTATCCTATTACTGCAAAGGTCGACTACATCACAATGGCTGAGTCTCTGCAGTGACGGTAGCGCTGAAATGACATCGTGCAGTGAAGTCCACTGCACTGACAGAAACACACACTTCTACTTGAGTGTGCACACACTATTTGAGCCAGGACTGATACCAAAGAGAACCTTAGATAACTGAGTCAACACCCGTGGATATGTTAATGTAATATTCAGTTTGCATTGCGTGGTGCACAGTTCTTTAGCCTCGGGCTAAGTTTGTTGTGCAGCACAATGCAGAGAGGGGAACTCTTTCTCATCTCTCGTGTCTAGAGGTGTGGCCATTTTGTGGTTTTAACACTTCAAACCACTGTGCACTTGTTGCACTGGCGATACCATCTAACCTAGTGACTCTTGACTGGATCTTGAGCAAAGGCACCAGTGTGTTATGGGAAAGACGTACCCGAGTCAGAGGACAATGGGGCTATTCAGGTACAGTGGTATTCTGGAAAGCGCCGGGCCTCAAATCACAAACAGGGGCCGAAGGGATAACATTTCACTTTCTCTTGGCCATGGGGAAAAGGTCAATACCCCAGGGGGCTGTCTCCCCTCTCTGTGTCTCCTCTGCTGCGCTGCCACCGCTCATCCACCACAGCAAACGAGCTTGACTCCAGTTACAGAGTGATCTCACAGTCGGAGTGATGCTCACACAGAGAGCAATAAAACCCTGTACGACATTTATAATCACAGCGAAATGAAGAGCTGAGTGTCTGACCTCGTACTTCCCCCTAATCTGCTTGATGATATTCCATTAGCGAACACCGAGCAGGATTTTCAACCATTTATGCCTCTTTTCCAATGAAAACATCTCATTCGCAGGTGAAAATGTGAGACTTTATTCTGAGTCTGCCTCTGGCAACTTGATCTTATTTAAACAAGAGTGGAGAACTTCAAGTGGAGAATCCATCTCATACAGACTCCAATTTATTTGCTTGTGGCTCAACCACAGTGGTTTGGACCAATCAGGGACCTTAAAGCGAGGGAATGCTGGCAGCTAATCACATGTCTTATGAGTGACGAGTTGTTAAAAAAATGGTGGCTCCTAAAGAGATTCACAGCGTTGCTGCGGTAGCATCAGCTATATGAGAATCAGGGCTGTCAATCTTCCTGTATAATCACATTTCATTCCTTATTATTTTAATATCCCAGTGTTCTGTTGATAACCATTTTAACATCAAACCAGTATCTTTCACAAGAGTGAGAACATCTGTGTCGGCAGAAAGTGTCAGAGAGACGTGAAAAGATCAGTTAAAAGGCCACTTTATTCTGATTCAGGCTTCCATTTCAGTATTTTTTCACTGGAAGTAGAGCGAGGAACAGCACCCAAGGCTTTTCTAAAAGCGAAAAGATGTTTTCGCTCACCTCCTGAATGACTTTGGCAACTGTGATATGCGATAACAGATGCATACAATCACCTGCTAAAGTATGTTTTGAAAGTGCCTGCCCTTTTTTCTCACAGTTTCCAATAAAGCCTTCCCACATGGTTCTGTGTAACAAACCAGCTGGTGTGTCATGTTGGCGGAACTTAGAGATGATAACATTTTTGAGAGTTAGGTCCAGCACAACTTGCTTGAAGAGCATTTTGGATGCATCAGGGATCTTTTTCCAATTACAGCATGTGATGATCTCTGAGATGGTTTTCATTACAAAAACTGAAGTGCTGCAGACAGGCCACAACTGCACCACATGTCCTCATTTTCTTTTGGTGATTTAGTTTACAGGCGCACTTTTGGTCAGAGTGAGTGTTGCCAACTTACGGAACATGGTGTTGAACTGCTGGGGATTGAGGTTCCACTTCCCCCAGGGCGTCTTGTGGCCCTTGGACTGGGCGTAGTGGGCGTGATTGAACTCCGGTTCCGTCCCGAACGAGTCCAGCACCCGCAGCATGCATCTGCAATGTCACAGACAGACAAATTGAATGACACATGGATGATAAGTTGACATCATCTATTTCTATCAAGTTTGATCTTTCAAAATCAATGAAACCCAGAAACACAACAATAAATCATGTCTACAGAAACAGAGTAAGTGTTGTTGTTATTGTATTACTTGCTAGAAGACAAACTGTGCACATCCAATGCACAAAATTAGAATTAAAGCCAAAAAACAGAGCTTTACCCACAATATTCGGCCAATACTCTACAGAGATGTCCAAGAAATAAGCCTTTAGTTAATTAACTTTACAACAATTTAAACCAAGCTCGCCTGAGGAGCTAGAAAATGAATGGTTGGGAAGTATTGTCACTTCAGCAAATGTAAGAAAGCATAGACTCACAATGACCCCAGGTATATGACCTAAAAATGTTTTTAATATTAGCTTCTGAGTGTTACAACAACTAAACATGACATTTGGACACAGGTTTTATTTACATGTGTTATAGAGTTGCGACATGGGAGTAGTAAATTTCAAATTCATTTTCCCCCATTAGCAACGTAGCATGACTCACAGCTGGATCACTTCTGCAGCTTGGATCTGCATGAAACTCTCCCACTTAGACTGCTCGTATAAAATATTAACAACTGTGAAAGAAAATATCTGGTTCTTCTCATTAAAAAAAAAGAAGAAAAAAGTCATGGGTAGCGGCCTGTGTGCACAGAGATAGACTTTAACTACCAGAAACATCAAATCAGCAAGTTTAAAATGCTGCTCCCTGCACTGCTGGGTCAGTTTGGGGGGAAATCGGTGAGAAAGCTCCGTCCTCACACGGAGAGATAAAGGCAGTCTGCACTACGGAGGTGTGAGACTGTGAATGAACATAATGTCTGACTCAAAGGTCAGCGCACAGGATTAATTAGAGCACAACCGGGAGAGGGAATGGTATATATGCTGAGAGCCGCTCACTCGTGACCTTTAAGTCCGCGCTCTGCATTCACTAACTCGCTCATTGTTACTTCTGTTTTCTAGATGCTGCTGTGATTGTGTCTGGTCTGGTGCTGTCTCTGGCTATTTACAAGTTTCATTGGGAAGACAAAGGGCCACAAATTACTAAATCTATTTCTCCCTCTCAAGCTATTAATCACAGTTTCTACTACAAACTTATTTATCTCCTGGGTAACAAAATCCTAAAAGGATGAGCCTGTTTTATTGGCCGTCTTGCCCAAGAAAAAGGATTTTCTTGTCGGTAAATAAAGTTAAGAGATTCTGTCTTTGGGTTGAGGTGGAATATTCAACTTGAATCCCTGGATAAGAGGAAGTCAGGTGTAAAAGACATGGACGCCAGGCGTATAAGCTCTCGCACAAAAATGCAGCGCAAAAATCCCCCTCTCT
Organism: Paralichthys olivaceus; assembly: GCF_024713975.1. Lineage (NCBI taxonomy): Eukaryota > Metazoa > Chordata > Actinopteri > Pleuronectiformes > Paralichthyidae > Paralichthys > Paralichthys olivaceus. The sequence goes on from NC_091116.1 coordinate 5,260,817, forward strand.
CACTAAGTGATTGTATCCCCGCCCAGGCAGATGCTGTGCAGCTGCTTGTGTGAACTGGGAAAGGCCCTGAGAGAGCGGAGAGCTGGGAAACATGTTCACCAGGAGGAAACTTTACACTGAAAGCAGCGTAACAACAACATGCTCACATTCCAACTCCACTGCCAAAACAACCCTCATCTGCCCTCGACAGATAGACCCTCAACAGATGGGGGCGGAACGCTGCCGCAGATGTAACATGATGTAAATATGGCTGCAGCGAGGCCAGCCACTTGACGGAGGGCGTGATAATAATGTGGCAGCGGCTGAGGTTATTCAGCTCATCAAGGTTGCACTTATTGGCACTTGCTGCGATATTGCAGTTGTGTGGGAGATGTTGCTTTTAAGGTAATTTCTCCACGATGTTTTCCAATAATGAAATAACAAAGCAGACTGTAACTGAAGTTTCTCCGCTGCCTCAGTTGCCTCCAGTGTGAAATCAGCAGTAAATAGAGCAGTCCCATATGGACCATTAGGTAACAGTAATATCAGATGGGAATTTTTGTGTTGTATGGCTCTGCCTGAGGGTCTATTACAAGTCTGCACACCCCTGAGGCTTTCCACAACACCTGGATGATAAACAGACATATGGCCTCTTTTATAAAAGCATTATATCTGAATTACAACCCAGCATTAGGATTTGGTTATTAAAGATGATTGTAGCTGGGGGAAAATATCTTCTCTGGAACTGTCATCAAGCTAAAAACGTCTGTTTTCATTTTACATTACTTTTGGATTACAGTCTATGTCTTAGCAATAAATTTCCCCTTTCAGCAACTTTGTTTTTTACTTGACAGACTTTAGTCTGAACTAAAAAAGGCTCTCTGAGCTAACGTGTTCTTTTTTCTTGTTAAAGACAGTGAAAAAACATCCAAGGATCAAGATGTTTTTCGTATGATTCACAACTTACACGACCACCAAAAGAAGTTGTTGTCTTAACAGCACCACAAACACTGACGACATTCTGTGGGTACAAATACAACACAGATACGCACACAAGCTACATAACACAGGCTGGATTGTGTCAAGACAAAGTGAGGAAGTGACACATGGTTAAGAAGCAAAATGATGAAATCAAACTTGTGGAGAATCACAAGGCTGATGACTGAATTTACCGGTTTCATTTCTACATTATTGTTTTCAATACCAAAGACTGAACCCAGTACATACTGACATGTTTTCTGCAGCAGGGCTTATACAGATGGAAGTGCATTGTCTGATAAGTTATTGGATGACGAAAGGATTAAACGAAATAGAACAACCAGGGCAACACTGGCTCTACTTTCTCCCCAGAACACAGTGGTTTAAAATAATGCCATTCCTTCACAGTACAGCAAGACAGACAGCAAAAAGGCTGGGTCAATAGCAAAACACATTAATCACACAAAGGCCTGGCAGGCTCTCTGCTTTTTCCCCCAAACACAAAAAATAAACGATGACAAAGGGAATAATTATGACATATTTATCGTTGGAAAGAATTTGTGGTTAAATAAGCAAAGAATATATATAAAGAATATAGAATAAATAGCCGCAACCTCCCGTCTAGGTCTTATCTCACAAGGCTCCTAGACAACATGTAGTGAATAAAGTGCTCCAACATAACTGCTCTTTGATGGCAGGAGGAATAATTCAGAAAATAGCATCTGGACCTTACATTAGGCTCGAGGCTGAATCAATTTCCTCAGGACACAAAGGCAGCGGACGCACTTTGAGGTGTTGTGTCGCAGACAAACAAAACCTGGTGACAAGCAGGAGGAACCAGTGGGGCCATTAGTGCCCCCTCAGACTCTTCCTGTCAGACGGAGCTGATGAGAGCTTTTTTCAAAACAAACAAGGAAGGCCTCATTCGCAGTCCTCAGAGGAGCAATCAGAGCGAGAATAGACTCAACGGGTGAAGGAATCGCTCCTTCAGCCTTTTGGGAAATGATATGAGGAGAAAATAGAGTCATTGTCCCACCGACTGCGAGTCGAGCATCAACCTGATGCCCTTTGCCCGAGTGAGAGAGGCTCAGTTGGCAGCCGAAGCACAAGGTTAAACAAATGTACAAAATCGCTGGATTCACTGAGCGGCTGACGTGACGATATGAAGGAAACAAGAGAAAGACAGTAAGGCACGAGGTGATAAACCATCAACGGACCAGACCCAACTGAGCCTCAGCCAACAGTAGAACCTGGTGTGAAACTGCAGGGGGATTTGAATGGGACTGTGCACACTCAGCAAAACCTGCCTGAATAAATGATATTATAAAAAATGCACTTTGTGTTGATTCAGCAGGGTTTGCAACTGTCAAGCAGCAAGTGGTTTTATCCTTTGATAAATAATGTCCTTTACAAAAGTCAAACTGGTTTTTACTGTACAAGTGTTCGATCAGAATGAAATCCTCGTCATAGCTCTAGCCTCACACTCTAGTGGAAACAAACAAAAAACATGAATACCAGAATCCCACAACCAAAACTAAGAATAAGACGAGAGTGTGTTCAAAATAACTTTTAATGGTCATCAAATCAAATTTAATGGACCAACTTACTGGTAATGGACCCAGGAAGGTCCCAGTGTCTTCTTAAACTGGGTCAGTCCCACAATGTCGATGTAGATGAGCTCGACCACCTTGTCGCCCTGTGTCGGGCAACTGGACTTGTTCCCCATAACCTTCCGCATGATCCTGGGGATAAGATAAAAACTTAAAAACACAAATTGTACAAACTTGTAGAACGACCAGCTGCAACGCTACAAAGACACATTAAACGTAAACGGTAGTTTATCTACTGTTATTTCTGTGTTTCAAGTCGATTAAAGTCTCCGATCATTGTCTTGCATGTTGAAGGTGCAAAAAGTAATTTGGCGTGTGGTACTGACTCTTTGAGCTCGGCCAGGGAGGCTGAGATGCGAACGTCGTGGCCCAGCAGGTACAGCGTGGTGATTAGGTCACTCCACTGGACCAGCTCTCCCAGTGGGCCGCCGCTGAAGGCGTTTTCTGCAATCTTGAAGCCAGACTCTTTAGTCAGGAGGCCCAGGTGAACCAAGATCTAAAAGAGGAGGGGGGGGGAAATTTAGGATTCTTTTGTTTAAAGGCACAGCAACACCAGCAAAATGGTGGACAAATCATTCAAAGACATTGCACTGGTTTTGTGTATGCGACAGGATCGGGCTCAGTCCACTGTGCATTGGCTTGCTGCTCCCTCAATGCGAGGGACACGTAGACACTCACCAAATTTTTTGTAGTTTGGCTTTTTTGAAGCTAAAGTACTTATATGATTCTTCCTGTTTTATGGTTAAACCCTCATGGTTGAAAGCACTTACTGGAAGTCGCTCTGGATAAAAGCGTCAGATAAATGAAATGTAACGTAATGTGTTAGAAGAGAAATCTTTATGCCGGTTGGTGACGGTGAAAGCGGTTCAAGATGAGACAAACAATCAACCGAACCAGAACATGAACAACACACGCGCACACACACAATAACAAACACACGCAGGATGGTTTTTCAGTAGCTGAGGGGAACACAGTGTTCCACAGCAGGAGAAGGAAGTAATACCAGGCTTTGTTTGAAGTGACCAATGCATTTTTCATTGTTGACAGCCAGCCCCAGTCCCAGAGCACACTAGGATTAATATGTAAGGATTAATATCCAAAAGAGATTAGCTGCTGAAATAAAGAACTGGCTTGGAAAATATCTGGAGGGAAACACTCGTTGATTAATTACAGTATTTGTAGATTCAAATGAGAGCCAACGAAGGACCAGTAATATTCCACATTCATATGGATAGATAGACGAGGGGTCTTCGTTTTTTGCCTTACTAAAGGGGACGCTGCTTTGAATCAGCACCATGGTATCGCAGGAATGTGACGTGAATTATTCACAAGACCAGTGGAAAGTGTGGAGTACATTATTCAGAGCTGGGAGCTGTTACCAGCTTGGGACACAATGGAATATCCATGTCAGGCCTCTCCCACCCTGAGCTCGAGTGAGCCTGACTATAAGTGTGAAGTGTGTGTGTCTTGTGGGGAGCTGTTTTTCAGAAAGTTCCTGGGTAACGTTATCCTGACTTTTCAGAAGCTAATTATAGACAATTAATCTTAACAACTTAATAAACTCAGTTATGATTTTTCATTTCGATCAAGCTTTGGAAAAACATTAATGCTTCAAACTGTTTCTGTGTGTTGTTTGCTGCTTAGTTTTAGACTCTGTCATATTTTGATATGGTATTCTGTCATCACCCAATTTATTACTTAAACCAAACACTCACAAAAAACCTTTTAATCCATTATTTTGAAAAATGCACCTAATAGGTCTTTTCTGAAAAAAATGCTCTGGCGTAGTGGAAGTGACACGTCATTTATCTAGTGGCTGGAACAATAATAGTTTTTTGCAATCAATAGAAACAGCTGTACAGTTAATAAGGACACAAACAGCGATTCTACCCAGAAAAAACTGAATAAAACCAAAGGAAAAAAGAACTTGCACTAATAAATTCATTGATTTGAGAAAAAAATTACAACAAAATGTTTCCAAGAGCCATTTCACTTGATTTCTCTATCATCATACGTGATGCCCACCTTCTTCCTCCGGCGCTTAGCCAGGTTCTGCTTGGCGGCCAGCGAGCGGATGGCGCTGACCCACGGCTCGGCCATGCGCTTGATCCTCAGCATCATCCAGCGGAACTCCTCCCGTTGTGACATCACCCGGTACAGCTCCTCGAAACTGGTGCGGAACTCGGCCTGCACACACAGAGACACCACAGAGTGTGTATGTGCTACAGTAAAGCCATAACCCGAAAAAATTATTTTCCCTTTTGGCAAATCTGCACATGAAGAGTGCATCTGTTTATCTGTGCAGCAGATAATGTGCTAAAGACTGTAACACTACGTCCTGCTTGTTTACCCGTTACTTGTTGTGTCATCTCCAACACTTCGGTTCATGTTGAGCTGCTCCCATCCCAAGGCGATCTTTAAAATTTAATCCACTGTCATTTAAAATTGCAATATTGACTTCTGCCGTTTCCAAATTGCCGACGGGTTTGGCAATTTCTTAGAGCGAGACCATTCGATTAGATCTCAGCTAATGCAACTAAGAGCCTCTGCTCAAAATTAAACCGTGCATGTTTAAGAATGAAAGCTTTATCCAATCTGACAAAATCTTATATTTAATCACCTAAGATTGGCAGATGGCTTGAAAAGAGAGAGAAAAGAAAGTGGGGTTACAGATAGATGATTGTTGAATGTTGCACCTTCTGTGTGGCCTATTTGTCCAACACAGTTTGTGATGCTGGATTTAAAGTGGTTTTGTTGAGGTGATAATAACCGTCATAAACTGTCTCCCCTGAGAGCAAGACAACGAAGAAAGCTGAAAAGTAAAAAATGCTGAATCCAGGAAGGCAGAGTACTGTATGGTGAGAGGATGTAGAAATACTTTGAGCATTCAGTGAGGAGAGGTGAAAATAAAGATGTTTAGGTGGCTATAGGACATATTTGGGCCCAGTTTATCAAAATGTTTAATAAGTGAGATGTAAAAAAGGAAAAACCATGCTGCACTATTTCCTTCCTGTCTTCTATGAGCATGTGACTAACTGGAAGTGCGAGTACCATGATAGAGAATAAGGAAATGAAACTGAGGTTACTTCTGGCCAGATTATTATGAATATTAATAAGAAAATGCCACAAAACATGCTTTACTGTAATATGACCTCATCTGAAAGATGTTAAGAAAAAATATTAATACTTTTCATTTCTCTGTTTCAGATATAGAAATTCAAGGATTCACCGAGGAGAAGCAGTGAATGAGACGGTGAGAGAAAGACGGAGCGAGCGCGGGAGAAAGAGCGGAGCCATTACCGACTCCGAAGGTGTCTGAAACAAGGCTGTTGCAGGGCATTAGCATCCCTCATCGCGACAGGAAATCGCTTCTGCAGACCGAACCTATTAAAATCCGGGGCTGGAATTAAAATCTCCAAAGCCCGTCAAATGGCATCTCGCCGCCACGCAGGACTCTGTGTTGCTGATGCATCCAGAGGGAGGGGGGATGAAGAGTGCTTAATATTGATTCACCCCTTCCTAGAGAGAAGCCTGTGTGTGTATTCGAGGAGCGCTGATGCTGTGGACTGTGCACAAGCCTGTCGGCCTCGGAGAAGCCCTTTAAGTGGGATTTGAGAGAGCATTGGCAGGGATTGAAGATCATTATTCCAGATTTGTCCCAAGGTCCCGTCACTCCGGCTTTTTTGTCTACGGGATCTGTCTGACTCTTTTGTGCAATCAAAGCACGTTACTGCTGCTGATCAGCCTGTTTGTTCACTTGCACCCTTCTTTTTAGAAGAACAATCAGATACACAGTGGTTTAACTCTCAAACTTGCTGTTTGGTATATTTGGGGCTAAGGGTTAATCTGGACAAACCATAGCAACAGGAAGTAGTTAGAGACGGTAATTGTTTTGGTAATGACTCAACATGTGGGCATTTAATAGTATTGTGAATAGGCCATTAGCTGTCTTGGTACAAGCAGCATCTCGTGATGAGAGCTCTTAAAAAGGCTTTTTATTTCTCACCTGTCCCCTCCTGTCGATTTCTTCATTCAGGATCTTCGTCCTCCAGGGCAGACGAGGACACCAGTTCTCCACCTGTTAAACAGAACAAAACACAATGTTTGACCACCTATTAATCACAAGAACACAGCTCGACAAAGAGGCGGGCACTTGAGAGCACATAATCAAATGATAAGATATTGATACTCCATCTTAAGTGCACAAGTCACAAGGTCTCTCAAGCCTTTTATATCACCTATCATGTGCACAACTGCGTGTAACACGATGAATGTTTAACTAGAGAGGCTGTCTGTTGTCAGCACATTTAAACAATGTTGTTTCCTTTCTCCACAGTGGTGGCTCATTCGATACAACTATGAACTCTTCTGCCGTCCAGCGAGGTCGAAGCCCCAACCCAACTCCTTCACAAATTCTATGTAAATAACTGTAATAACTGTGAAATCAAGCACCCCCATAAAAAGTTTTTCCAATCTCAGCAACTAAAGAGTAAAAACTGTTCTGTAGAGGCTGCAGGATACAAGCTAGGTGTGTGTATTCTCCTGCCCAATCCACAACACACACACACACACACACACACACACACACACACACACACACACACACACACACACACACACACACACACACACACACACACACACACACACAGAGCGCTACTTGAGCCCTGACCTTCCACTGTTGACATCCATCATGATATGTTGCTCTCCCTGGTTTGCCCCTCTGCAAGGTTAATGCGGTGGTCTACAAGTATGAATTATACATGGTGTGTGTTTGAGCTCGAGTGTCTGTGTTCTTAGCAGACGAGCCACGATGGATTCAAACACCCATCACAGCTGTTTCTCTATGGAAATGCATGCATGTTGCCGTGGCAACTGTGTGATCACATGAGCAGCGGTGGATGCTGAGACACACAGAGATAGAGATGCATCTGTTCTGAATTTCAACTGTAAGTTATAGCAGAAAAAATCTGTTTGTTCCCTGCGTGCATGGAACAGGAAGAAGAAGGTTTCTCCTCCTAATGGATTTTGCTGTTGTCCATCTTATTTTTATTTCCACATGGAGCAGGCTGAGCTTTCTCTGCTCCTTTTTTACGTGGCTGCAATGCTTTCAGCTCGTATACAATATTCATAACAGGCCGCTGACCTTTTCCAGACTTGAAATCTTATTTTTTCTTGGGTTTTCTTCCATTAGCAAACATTTCTAAAACGACAAGGACGAGCTTGCCGCCGAAAAAACTTGACAAACACTCGATGAAACAACATGTTTGCTGTGAAAGAGACACTGTAGAATCGACTGTGTATCAAACAGAATAGTAATGGTGACTATGATCTACAAAGGAACAGTTGCATCTTATTGAAGCAGAGCTGAGGATATGAGCATTTAAAGAGCCAGCTTTGAAAACAGTAAGGTTTGTATTCAGAAGGTGATGGGGGTAATTTCCATTACCCGATTGAATTTTAGCTGCATTTCAGGGATGAATGGAAGCCATTAAAAACAAGATGAGAAGCAAATATTAAAACCCCTTTCCCCCCAATTTGATCAATTTCGAAATCAGATTTCAATTAGAATTAAAGACATGAATATCCAGCCGTGGCATGCCACAGAGAAATCATGCAAAATTGAGCATCTCAAAGTGTCCCCACAAGCTTCTATATGTAAATGCTCGTCAATAATGTAAGATCTGGCTGCTTTTTCCTGTTTGCCGAGGATATGTAGAGACAGAGTCGTCTCGGAGTCCTGCCTCGTAGGCTTAAATGTCATCTCTTCAAGAAGTACCTCACACCAACCCATCATCTCCACCCACCCAATCATCTCCTCTTTCTCCTTCACTGTCGTCTCCTACCAGCTCTAATTTGCTCTCATGAAAAATGAAATCCTCTCTCCCTCTCCTCTTATTTTTAGCACTTCCGTCTTATGCGATCGTTCTCAGGTTACAGGAACATTGTGAGGGCACTTTGTGTTACATCGGTTTTTCTGCGGAGGATATACTAATTGCATCTTTTGTACGGAATAATAAGGTGTAAATTAGTAAAATGTTAAATGCATGAGTTCCTATTACATTTATTTCACACTACATGGCAGTTATTTATTTCATGTAGATAATTACTACAGCACCAAATGTGTGTTATTCTTTATGTTAAGACTTGTCATGCATTTTCTCTGTCTTTCCTGCAGCTCCAGCTATGATTTTTCCATAACACTCTTCCTTATCCTCAGTTTACCTAAGGATACTTAAAAACTCTGAAGATTTCTGATTTTGAAAAATAGAAGTTCATTTAAAACTAGGTGTGATCTGCCAAATTTGTTGAGAAACCATATTGTGCCAAGAGCAGTGTGGTGCAAACATTGATCCTGTAAAAACTACCTGCACCTCTGGATCAAACTAACTCACAGTGAGTGAGGTTCCAGAATATCGTTTGTTAAATAAATAAGTTTGGTTACAATGAACACACAGGACTCACCTCACTGAGATAGATGAAGTAGGAGCAGGTGGATCCATCCACGCCGTAGTTGGAATAGCAGGAGTCTGAGCGCCACATCTCCTTCATCCACTGAGGAAGAGGAGGAAAAGGCAAGATCAAAGTCTGAACCCTGCACAGTCAAGCTTTAATATCAGGGGAAGTAGGTGAGCCCACAGTGTTTCAATAGCAAAAAAAAAAACAGCATTCTTTTCTGAAGAGAAAAGGCAGCTTGTGTGATGGTGTGTGGGCAGGTTGTGATGAGAGAATACACAATGCACACTTCATCCATACCACCAGCCACCTAACCAGTTTTCACCAACCTTGTGGAAATAATCTAGGCTGTACAGTTAGGAGACGAGACTCACTGGCTTCCAATGGAAAATTTAGGTTGTGAAAATAAGAGACAGTTGAGACAAAGTGAGGTTGTTCTGGGGCAGCTCTCGTGTGCATGTGAGGAAATAAATCAATGTAGAAATGGCCTTCGATTGAAGAGGTTTGAACATTTGAAAAGAAAATATTCCTCTCTCTTCTGATTTGATCCCTGGCTGCCACGTGTCTGTGCCATGACTGACATTCTAGTATACATGCAAAGAGAAAAGGCTATCAGCTAAGATGCAGAGTGACAGGTATCCTGCCTTATTCATAGACTTGAGTACATCGTGCATGCTGACTGACAGTAACCCAAAAGGAGCAGCGCACAGGGAAATGTAAAAATTGAGTATTGCAAGCTGTTATCGAGAAGGGACTTGGCAGATGGGCTTGGATGAGACTCAGTTGGATGATGACGGCATGAAGATTGTAGTATTTCTGTTGAAATGACAACACAAGAACTCTATAACCTGAGAAAATGGATTTGTCAGAAGTTGCAGAGTGAGGGGTGATGGTGTAACTGCTTCGGAAAAACCAGAACAGTGAATTGACTGTGGGATAGTGCAAGCAAAAACAGGTTCTGCAGTTGTGTGTATGTGTGTGTGTTTGGCATCGTGTGGCACCCAGCTGGAAATGCTGACAGTATCAGTGCAGGACTGGGACTGGCTGAGCAGATGGTGTGTATGATATGGTCGTATCAGCTCCAGGGAGACACACACACACACAGAATATCGGAGACATTGGATGAAGTTGTGTGTACATCTGTGTGTGTTGTTTGTGAGCATGCACCTGTGTCTCCGTTGGCTCACTAAGGCCACATTGTCCCTAAAACTGAAATTAAACCTATGTGACATTTGGTCTTGCAGCCCACACACGCACATCAGGGCTGTATGGATGGAAAATGAGAGTTTGTATTATTATCGCAAAGGTCTTCTAACTAATATTGTTTTGATTAATCCTGTATTTTCAATAAGAAGTAGAATCAATTTAAGAGAAATTAAAAGATATTTAGTTTGTTGTCTGAATTAGAAATGATGGATGCACATACTGGCAAAACAACACATGTGTGCACATGAGCATTGGCTCATGCTTTTCCTGCCAGTGTTGCTATGATTACAATCACTAGAACACTGTCTGCAGTAGTGTATAATTCATCATGATTGTTAACTTGAAAGGTTATAAAGCAGACTAGTCATAAAATCATTTGCAAAAAGGTGCCACTTTACCCACGGGTGACATGGGATAGTGATGATAAATCCATAACGGAGTCAACCAGCTGAGTAAACAATGTCTATTTCACAGTGATCTACCAGAAGTCCCTGAGTGAATTAAGTGAGCTCAGTGTGTTTTATTGCTCATGAATTGAATCGAAGAGAAGTGTTTTAATTCATCTATCAAAAAGTGCACACTTCCACTTTATAGATGGATTTTTACAATTTTTAACAAGCAAATCATAACTTATAACTTACTGCCTTTAAAACTCCTGCATATCAAATCAACACGTTATATTAACTGAACGGAGGCCTCACTGCTGATGCTTTTACACTGTGGTGTAAATGTTGTTAAATACTAAAGGGGAATTCTTCTACATTTCCCAGCAGGTAATTTGTCAGTCAAACACTGTGGGTGTGGACTGTACATAAGATGCCATTGGTTCTTTTTGTGTTTTCATCCTCCATGCCGAATTCCTCTTTTATTTACTTTCTCTAACAACCTACTCAGAGTCATAAAAAAGCGTGAAAGACAGACACTGAGATGGAGAGGCTGTTTTTGTTTGAGTGTTTGTGTGTGTGATTCACCTTGATTTTGCCCTCGCAGTGAGGGAAACCATCCAAGGACGGCAGCTCACACTTCTCCTGGGCTCCATTTAGGAGGTCTGAAGGAAGAGGGAGAGAAGGGAGGAGAAAATCAATAAGGTCATGATGGTCAGCTCCAAAAAGTCTTCCACTGTCTGTAGCTTTAACAGGACATATTATTCTCACACTGGAGACAAAACTTTAACATTTCAGGAATAAGTGCATCTGTCCTGCGGCTCACAATGCCCTCCCCCCTCCGGGGTCTGAGGAGTTCTAATAGGAAGGAAAAGCAGGTCATAGAAATAATTGCCGTCCCCGAGCCAAGACCATAAGCAGGCATTTTTAGGTTGTTTTTGTAAAGCAAAGGTGACAACATTTCCTTAATGACTCAACATTTTGTTCCTTTGGGTTTGGTTTACTTCCTCATGTTTCCTCCTGAATAATAACAAGGACACATACAAGCAAAGACAAGACAAGATACTGAAGGCTCCACGGCATCTCTTAAGACCTGTAGGTGACACCATACAAGCTTTGAGTGAACTTGCTAACTATTGGAATTGCCATGATATTTTATATACACAGTACACCTTTTATCTAGCACCATAATCAGGTTAAAACCTTAACAAACATATTCTGCTGTTGTGAACACGTCTGACCCCAACAATCTCCTGCCGGAGTCTTCATCTGTGAACGGCAAACTCCAGAAAATGTTCAGAGCCAATTCTCAAGGCATTCATGTCTGAAATCTGCTTAAGTTTGCGGTAGAATCTAAGCACTTCAGGTCAGCTGCATCATCTCTGTGAGCCTTTGGACTGACAGCTGAAGACTGCCCTTTACTCTGAGGTTAGGGATGACTGTCAGTCAGGAGGAGAGCCTTTGACTTAACTGCGACAAAATCCACAAAGAGCTGAGAGCTGGGTCCATGAGTCCACAGTGATGCAAACACAGATCGAGGCGCATTTAAGACAGAGTTTTTCATGAAATGTAAACTTTTTACAAAAACAAATCGTAGAACTGCAGCGGAGGAGGGAGTCCCTCTGATATCTTATCCACACGGCTTTGAATATCCCAGGAAAACAACATCACTGTAGGATTAACATTCAAGGCTTGCCGTCAGCTTCCGCTCCATATAATCACCTTTCTGATACCCTGTTCAGAGACGTTAACGTCATCACCACTGACCTTTATATCTTGAATATAAATAATGCATCGCAGTAGACTGTGCAGCGAATAGATAAAAGCTTTGAGGGAAATGGCAGACTGATGTAATGAGTTTGTGGGTAGTGTTTTAGGAGGGTGGGTGGGTGTGTGTGTGTGTGTTTTTGTGTGTGTGTGTTGAGGGAGTTGTGTGTATGAAGCTAATCAGCGGCCGCAGCGCTAGGTCATGCTGGGTGGGTGGAGGGTGCAGCATCATGTCCAGTGCTCTTATCACCTAGATTTGAGTTAAAAATATATTTCACCCACAACCTCTGGTTCGCTGCCTCGGTGCGAAGCCGGAAGGAAAGAGGGAAAAAAGAGAGGTGATGACCTGCCACAGAGAACTACAAGTAAATACATCACCAGTTAGATTGAATGCTACCAACACAGGTTATTCACTGCTTCAGTCGCCATCTCAGAAGGGAGGAGAGACTGTGTGGCTATATCAGGGTTTGAGCTACAATGCAACAACGCTGTTAACAGGCAACACAATAGTTAATCAATGTTTGATTGTGCGAGTAAACAAATAATTGAAGATACAGAGTTCAGTTATTATATTTGTGTACAGTCGAAAGGAGAAGTTTTCAAACTATGACCCACGTCTTCCAAGAGGGGCGCTGGAGAGAGAGGTCAACGCGATGTCCCAGAAACAACGAGAAGTAGTTGTTTTGTCCCCTTGGTTTGTCCCAATTATCCATGCGGTCAGCACTTCTGAGCTGCAGTAGTGGCTGAGACCCACACCGTTCAATTAAGGTCCTCCATAACTCTTAGCCTTGACTCTTAGTTGAAGATGAAATTCTGCCAAATGCCATTAAATCCTAATATACAGACATGATTTACTTACTTTGATCATTCAATATGACAAAATGTATTTCAAGGGTATATGGCCCATAAGACAAATCATAACTACAAAAAAAATACCACCACCAAGACCCAACAGTCCCCTAAAATTCAATCAAGCCTCAAATCTAAGCCAACAAAATAATGCAGATCATGAAATTACAATCCCCATTGCAGAAAAATGATAGGTTGATAAATAGACAAACTAAGTCAAAGCAAATGAACACAGATTTAAAACCACTAGATTCTAGAATAGATATCAGTCCCCAAAACACGCCTGTATTTTTAGCAGGATCCATGAATCATTCCCACAGAAATTAGTGAACATGTCAACAAAAGATGTATCACACAATTTAAAAAAAAAGTCCTGCTCCTTTTATGGGTGTCATGTGGTTCCACCGAATTTCACTGGTATCTTTTCTCTAGAGGCATATCTGCCCTTTGTAGAATTCTTTCACATCCATGTTATGCAATTGAGAGTTTTTTTAAACAAATCTGTCGTCACATCTTGTTTCTGTTTCATCAAACTATGGGGACTGTTTATTCAAAGTTGTATGTTTATTTAAATGACTGTTTTGAGCCGTGTACAAAAGCGATGAGCGTGTTGCTGCTCTCTCATCCTTCAGATGCTCAGTCATCCAGTTAGTTCACCAACCAACCAAACAAACAAACAAACAAACAACAAACAAGCAACTGGGCAGCCTGTCATTCACTCTGTCACTCAGCCAGCGAGTACCAAAGCCACGAGGCAAATCTTGGAGCTTTAATCAAGCAGAAGAAGCTGCTGCCAAGGACCAACTAAATATAGCTCCTTTCATAATCAAACACAGGAGAGGTGCTGTTAATTCAAAGGGAGCCAATTCCTCATCCTTCACCTCCAACGTAGCAAACAGAGAAAATGATTCGTCACAATAGAAAAGCTTGATTACTTTCACTGTCCGGTAACATGCATTACTGCACATGGTTGAAGCAACACACCCCGGCCGAGTGTTCAGGAGCATCAGAAGAGCGTTAACTGACCAGAAGAATTCATTTCAAACCTTAAGCAAACTGAGCAGGAGCCTTATGTGCTCTCTGACAGACGGAATGAAACTGACGAGAGTGATGAGGGGTGATAAACCAAATCACACCTTGCTTTCGCAAACACAGGATACAAAGAAAAGGCGGGTAAATGGAATAAGATAGCACAACATTGACAGCCCTTATTCAAATAGCTGCAAATAGGCAGAGGAAGTGGTTGATCTGTAACAGAAATAAGCAAAACAGCACCACAAGGAGTTAAAGAAATAGAGAAGCACAAGCAGAATATAGAAGTAAAAACAATGCTTTAGAAAAGACTTATATATTGCCTCACACGATGATTGTGCAGATTTCCAGTCTCACCAAACTGGTGTTACCGAAACACTTCTAAACTTTAGCTGAACTGTTGCAACGCTGTTCATGTGCTGCAACAAGTTATGTTAATTCTATTTTCTCAGTCATGACTTCATCCAGAATTTTTTCAATAACACACTTTAGGACAAAACATTGCAAAAACAAGTGCTATCCAGCTGACGACACCAGCAACCCGCCTCCCTGTTTGTTTTTATTCTGGAGTCACATTTGATGACTTTCCAAGCCTCTCACAAACCATTTATTTCAACTGCAAGCGTTCTCACGCTTAAAAACTGAAGAATTGGTTACACCTGTTGTTATGTCTGTGGTCGCCCCGTGTTTTTTAAAATCTGTTAAGTTTTGAGAATCATCTTGTAACAGGCGTAAGAATGCATGTACAGAGAAGTAGAAGCAGGAAACAGATGAGATCACTCAAAGATGTGTAAGATGTTCAATGGCCTCACAGCACTGAGGTCACCATTAGCAAGCTGCTAGCTCTCTGATAGCCCTTAAAATAGCAGCGTCTCTGAACGACAATGTGATGTTACACCACAGGGTTATTTTTCCTTTTCCTTCTCGGGTGCATTTGTCCAACTCTATGAGGTAATCCCACCTTCAACAACTCCAGAATTGGATTGAGCACATCTGGTTTATGCTACATCTGGTTTCTGTTAGTCTCTCTCTCTCTCTCTTTCTCTCTTGTGATCTTCTGACTTTCTTTTTTGCTTTCACTGATTTCATTTACAGGCACTGGACACTTTCATGTCTCCCTTGTTCGGTTCGGACCTCATGATTTTTCTGATGCTGGTATTAATACAATAATAATATTACAGTGGCAAAAGGAAAGACCACTACCACTGAATTGACAAGACGCCGGCGTCGGACACATGGTCGGACGCAGCTCACATAGGTGATGACGACGTTGAAATTAATGATGTACCAATAATCACTACGGTGATTCAGCCGAGGAAAAAACCTGAGAGGGTGAAAGTGCAGCTTTCCCCGTCTGTGTGTTCTCTGATCCACTGGTTGAGAAGCACTAATTTTAAATGCACTTTGCAAGACGATGCAGAGGTAACGGTGTGTGAGTTTGCATTCATCTCAGCAGCAGCTCATCCATTAGACAAAAGGCAGGCTGGCTGATGGAGGTTGTCCTTTCAGCTAGAGATGGAGAGAAGATGGGCCTTTACCTAGCCTCACTGGGTCAAACACTGGCAAATCAAATAATCTATACAGTCGCCAGACCATAGACAGTTTAAAATTGGACGACGTGTTTCTGCTTCAACCCACTATCCAGAAATGAGGCCAAATGCTACAGGCTCTACGATGACATACAAGAATGAAAATTCAAGTGAAAAATGATTTGTCTCCATCGTTTCATCTGACTCTGGCACCAAGGTTGAGAAAACACTAGCTCTTTCATTTTTATCATATGAATACTTTAAGCTTAACAACTTAATAGTGTTGGACCAGAACCATCAGCATTTAGATCAAGCAAGTGATGAAAAATACGATTTGCCAAATTAAGTTGCCGGCAGCTGTTTTTTCAGTGTCAGATAGATTTTCAATAAACTTTTAGGTAAATATAAGAAGCAGGTCGGACTCAGAGTCGGCAGATAGCCAAAGCCAAAGGACTTGGAATGGGATCAAAACAATTAGGACACCCCTAATGGTATTTATTACGTGGGGTTTTCTCTGCCATTTCAGCAGGGAGTATGGAAAAAGTGTATATTTTAAAGTGACATTTCGGTATTTGTGTTTTGTTTGTTACTCTTTTTATTACTTTTACGAGCATAAACACTTCAATTTTAAGAAAATCTGTTGCCTAGGCCAAAGCGTAGAGAGAAACAGTCAGACTGTCTGAACGTTGCATTTACAACTGAGTGTGTCAATGTAGTGTAAAAGGTTGAAACAATATGTAGCTGTCATGATGTGAACTATAATCACATTGTTGGCTGTGTTGTTCACATGAATAATATCATACATTTAAAAAATATATATATAATCTCAATTTCAGGATGTGGGGCTTTTTCTGGCCTCAATGAAAAACTGAGGGTTATGGAACAAAATGAGACATTTAAAAATGTCAGTGGAAAATCATAGCTGGCATTTTGCATGATTTGATAAAACAATTGATTGATTAATTGATAATGAATAATTACTTCCAGCCCATGTGGTAAATGTCTCCTCTCTCTGTCATAATTATTTTACTTTTGAATTAATAGATCTCTTTGGCTCTCCTCTGTTTATTAGAAAGTCGGGTCTTGACTGGATCCTTGTGGAGGAATCCCTGCATTCTTCCAGTGATCTGATTGGCTAGTTGTTGAGCTGTCATGCATGTATTGATGACGTTTTGGTTAGTTGGTCTGTTGGTTTAATCGTCAGCAGGATTATGCAAAAATTACAAAACAGATTTCCATGAAACTTGGTGGAGAGGTGGGACATGGGACAAGAAAGGGGATCCAGGAATGTTTTATCTCTTTCTTGACCATCGCTTGGGCGTTTTTTACATTTTTATAAATCAGGGAATAATGCATGGACAGCTTGAAAATCTAATGTAATGTGATACAAGTCTCTGGAAGTTATATTAGTTGTGTTTTGTTGGTGGTTCTGCACATGCCCTAAAAAAACTTGTTGCTTTTATCCCATTTGGGAGTGGAGCATGAACACCGCTCATGAGGAGAGCAGGAAATAGTATGACATATGTTAGCAGAGATATTGGTCAATGTCTCAATTCAGCCCTGATTAAAATAGCATACAGAGCACTGTATCTATAACCAACTGTTAGAGCACATGGTGCGGATTTAATGTACATTTCAGATGAAACCTCCAAACCTTAAATTACCCTGAAACCAAATGGAAAACATCTAGAGGAGCCTGCCACCTGAAGGCACACAGAGGAGCAACAAAAACACCAGCGGGGCTTCCCACTGCATAGGACACGTGTTTGGAGCCGGTCAAAACACATGCATTGCATCGCCTCTGGTCCACACAAGTGTTCCACAGCAAAGGCCCGGAGGCAAAAAAAAAAAACTGATCCAGATTTCCCCCCATGTAACCCTGCTCTCTGGCCCACAGAGTTTCCTCTTTCTCTCCCTTCTTCTGTTGCGAAGAGCGCAACGTCTGGCTGTAATCAATCCCTCTTTTGTGCTAGAGCAATCTGATCAGCCCACTCCTCTCTCCCAAAAATATCCAAGAGCGAGATTTGGATTTTGCCACAGAGAGCAGGGCAAGGACAGAAGGCGGCCGGAAAATCTCAATTAGCTCTCATCGTTGCAGAGCTATGACTAATGTTCCACTGTTTGATTCGGACAAATGCTGGATAGTTGTGGGCTTAAGCTGTGAAACGTACTGGGCTTCCTTGGCTGTGAACTTATTGTGAGGAGATGCATTGACTTAAAATCAAACTGCATATAGCCTCATACAGGTTTTATACAAATGCTCCATTTCCTGCCAACAGCTTCCTTGAAGGAAACATCTTTGGTTAGCTGCTGGAAATATGCACTTCCAAAAAGTGAAGTGAGTGGAGGCTTTAGTGTAACTGGCAAGCACTGCAGTGGAGCTGAAAATATTCTATGTTGTCATTAGAGAAGCAGCTTCCAAGCCACAGAGCTGCATAAAGAGGAACCAAAAAAAGATCTGTTTTTATTTTTCTGTAGGATTAAAACACGTCTATGAACAACAGTACAATTATACACTTGTTAGTCACTGGGTGCAAATCCATTTTTACATTATACCCTCAGTTCCAGTGTGGGTGTTTTCATGTGCTGCTCTATCTTCTGATTTGCTGCTTTTTCCTGAAGAAAAATGTTCTCTGAGGAAACGTAGCGTGCAGGCTGGAGGTGCAGTTGATGTTTGTGTGCATACGTAAGGCTGTTTGCATGTGGATTATTATTTTTAAAAAGTGCCCAGGGAAATGGCTGATTTTTGGTAGCAGTAAGCAGAGCAGATTGTATTCCTAATGGACCAGGGCTTTGGCTTCACTAGACCAATACTGGCACAGCGAAAGAGGAGACAATGGAGGAAAGAGGATACAGAGAAAAGAGGAGACAGAGTGCTGCATACACAGAGAAGCAGAGCAGCACAGTATCCAGAAGAGAGGGGGGTGCTGAAAATCTGTATTTCCTTTTTCTGAGGATAACACAACCCCTGAAAATTTCACAGTATTTCTAAAAATTACATAATCGGTGGAGTCCGCGCAAAACATTCACTTTATAGAATCAAGGTGGGAGGACAAATGTAAATTAAGATAAAGACAAAGAGAGGTGGTGGAAAAAAGCGGGGCGCACGTGTCCCGACCAATGGTGTGTCTGCCCCAGATGTTCCTCCAAATCCCACCCCTGCCCCTTAATCAGCCGCAACATCGAGAGCGATGAGCCTGCCTGTGGGGGGAAGTGAGGAAAGTGTGTGTGTGGGTGAAGACGAGTGGGTGAAACTGAGATATGTGTGTTTTTCCCCCGACTGACCTCAGCTCACTTTTGATTTTATTGATTCAAACGGTTTCACAGTTGATTCCTTAGGAGCTGAATCTCGTTTCATTCCTGTTATGCTGCAGTTTGCTCTCACTCTTCGTGTCAGTGTACAACACTGCAGCAACAAAGCAGACAAACAAATGTGCAATAACAGAACATGAGCTACAGAACTCACACTTATACATAATGTGGGTTTGCTGTGACGGATTCCTCACACAAATGAAAGTATGTACAAAGACACACACACAGTGGAAAGGCATGTCTGTGCATGCTGGTTGTGTGCCGGTTTGCATTGAGGGGAAAGTCCTGAGGAGGCTCAGTCAACGTCAGACCACCGCATAGGCAGGTCAGCTCAGGATGTGTTTGTGAGAAAAACTTCCTCTCCACAATCGCAACATCACGTATATGAAAGGTTGTGTCTGGTCGGCCTAAAAACAGACTCATCATGTTCCTGTATCGCTGTTGAAGCTTAAAAAGGGATCTTTGTGTCCAAGTGAACATTTGTGTAACATGGAATAAGTTCCCTGCAGCCATTTTTGACTTATCTTGTTAAAAAGGGAAGGATGAGCGGACAAAAGTACTGGGCAACATAATGCCTCCGGCCAAGAGCTGTTCCGGGCACAGAGGCATAACAATGATTACTATAGCAACTTAGGCCTGAACATTAAAGTTATGATGTAATAATGTTAAAATATCTAAAAGGAGGTAAGACAGGCAGTTGTACGTTTTTATTGTTGGCAGAGGAGTCGGTCATCCCTTTGCTGGATTCAAAATACCTTCACATTTACGAGGGATTCACAAGAAACAATGTGTGTGTAACCCACCATGATATTACTTCATTAATAACAGCCTCTGTGTAAACTCTCTTTACTATGTATATAATTACATTGCTTGTAAACTCCTGCTGCTGGAAATTATACTGGCGGACTCTAGCTTTAGGAAGCTTTGTTCCGACACAGACAGAAAATATCTACAAAGATTTACTAGAATCGTCCAGTATTAAATAGTCAATATCTTGAAAACAAAAACAAGAAATCAAAAAGCTCTATGACGGACATTTTTGTCACAGTCAGAAATAGTGACAAAAATTACGAAATTTCAATCATGGTGGACTTTTACGGTCCAGACAGAGCATGTCTTTTTGGACATGAATTGCAGAGCCATGTCGCCAATTGAAACCATTTTCAGTTAATAGGCCAAGTAATAATGTCTCTGTAGTTCATTCCAGCTTAAAACTGTTGTAGAGGGAAAACTATTAATAATGATACTAACTATAATAACAGTAAACAGACACAAAACATCTGCAGGGCTTGAACCCAAGTATTTCCACTTTAAATAATTATTATAATAATTCTGCTGTGTAATTTACATTAGCCTGCACGGTGATGAGTGTCACCATTCACGCTGGTGTTTGACAGCATGCAGGAGCTGACAGCATATCTCAGTGACTTATTAGCCCTCAGTGGGTTCATGTGTATGTGTGTACTATATTAGTATTGATCTGCACGCTGAGGAAGTAAGCAGGCCCTCCATAACATAATGGAGACCACAGACTCTGCTCTAAATCCAAGAATGAGGCCCATGTGATGTTTTTAGTATAAAAATGGTAAATGTGTGGTGATTGTTTGCAGATTACAAAAAGAATCCTTGAACTCCTCCTCTGGACATGTAGAATATGTAGAAATGAAAATAAAGGTCAGGGACTAATGACGCAATGAGCGTATGAAATTCTATCATGTCCCTTTCCTTTGTTGACATTAACACCTTGGATCTCATCTTTCACTGTGACTAGCAAACAGAGTTGCAACCGGATCGATAGCTGAAAGAGACAAAGCAGTGAGGACGCCCTGAGCTGTGAAGGCACAGGTCCCTGCTTACTGAAAAAGGCAGCTGTGTCACAGAGACTGAACACTGCAAATCAGCCAGGTGTCACTGGCAGTGCAGCCGAGATTGAGGGGACTTTGACAAGTTGAATTACTTACAAGGGATGGTGAAATATATCGTAGCCAGTTACACAGCTGCAAGTTACCACCTGACCATCCATTACTTCTGTAATGGGCTGTTTTTGTGTGCGTGAGTAGGAGGAGATTACATCCCCACGCGATGGTCCGGCCCAGAGATGAAACACCACTGTGGAGGTTGATTAGCTACATCAGGGGGACATGTCAAGCCAGAGTATCACAGACGGCTGTTGAACAGAGTCCCATTTGCCTCCTGCTAAGCAGCAACCCAGGCCAGATCGACTTGTTTTGATCCAACAAGGGTCTTCTGTGCCTGCTGTCTGTGGGTAAATGCAAGGCCGCACAAGGCTATTCCTGTGCAAGGCAGCACATAAAAATTGTGGTGTGTCAATACCGTTCCTCAAACAGTCGTAGTGGCTTTCACACCGCACACAATGGAGCATGACAGTAAAGCAATGAGAGAGGGTCACATTTTTTGTGAGATGAGCAATCAAAAGAATACAACGCTATTCCACAATGTGTGCACAGCTGTTGGTTCACACCATCAGCAGAGAGTAGCAGAAGACTAGGTGGAGTTACTGTCATATTGACGCAAGTCAACGTGAGGCTCAGCGTGAAGTGTGAGGCTTTGTTTCCAATGAAATAGTGTGCCAGTCTTTAATCTTTAAATATCGGAAATAGATTAGATAAAGAGTATTTGTAATGTACGTTAATGGCTTTCTTTCAAAAAAGATGAGCTACAAACACAGAACACTGTTGATGATCCCCGAACAGTGTGTGTCAGTTGTTATCATATAATATGTTTTGCATTCAGTTCAACAGGTTTTCAAGTCTCTTTAGTCCGGGGTCAAAGGGTGTTTAAGTTTTCCTTTAGGACAGTCAGTTAAAATACAAGACAAACAGGTTTTCAGTTTCATCAACATGGTGTTAACTCCACACGACCCTCTTCTTCTGCAGCAGTTTAATGGCACATGACAGGAGAATGCATGTCATTAATTGTTCTCTGTGTGTCCAGCTCATACTGTTTGCATAACAGTAATGGAAAAATCACATCTTCTTTTGCTAAATTTCTGAAAAGATTTGTGCAAATTCTGTATGGAAACTTTCCTTCAACCCATCCTCCACTCCAAGCCAGACAGAATAACATCCAGGGACAAACTGTGAATACTAACAAGGCCCGGGGATGGGCTCTGACATGCCAGAGTCCTGGGCTAAAATGTATACAATTGAGGTGGAAATAACGCAGTCCCAGGGCTGCTGCTCCGCTCCATCTTGATAGCAGCCTCTCTGAAAAGCAGGCATGTTCCCTCACTGTCCAGAGTCTTATCTCTGTAATTGCCTTACAGTCAGGAAGGAGCACTGGCGAAGCTGGCAACGGCGCTGCGTGCCACCCACTCCGAGACAGGAGACATGCTCCAGTGGAGACTCTGGAGTGCTCTGGGCCTTCAGTTCATTGCCAAGAGACATGTGGGCTCCACTTTCTCAGCTTGACCTGCATTCAGGATCAGAATGAGCCTCTCAAGGTACTGCAGGATGTTTAAAGCAAACAGGGCGCCTCAGCTTTATTGACATGTGTCACGGATTGAGGCACAAACGCTGCAGAACAGAGGAGCTGACCCTGACTGCCTCGAAACAGTGTATGAGATTAGTCTCCACAGTGGCTGGATGGAGACATTTACTGCCTGAGAATATTGTATTAGAGGAAACCATTCCGTTGTTTCCGTCTGAAACCAATCAGAGTCCGAAGCACTTGATATTACTCCTTCTAGTAGTTCGACCAGATTTCCAGTCTGTCTGCGACACGTTTGAAAGATGTTTGCGAGCCTCTTTAATCTAGTTTCTGAAGAGGTCAGATAAAATTTTACTTTGAGGATGATTTCAAATTGACAAATTGAGAAAGAAAAGTACAGTGGAAGGCTGATTGTTTGAGCATCTCCATGCTGTGCTGGGTGTTTGTGAAAGGAAAACACTGAAGTTCGATTGTCATGGTGCCTCACCTTTAGTTATCACAAATCTTTCACATACCTGAATGGACTTTTGACAGCTGTAGATGTAGAAAAGACACACACAAGACAGAAGAGACACCAGCAAACTGTCTTAACTTGCTCAACGAAGAACAAGTTATACATCAATTCTGTTAAAGAGCTTCAGGTACTCTATGTAATCCTCATACTTCCTCATCTTGAAAGTCTAGGGCAGTCTCTGATGTTAATTGTCTGGATAATTATCAGTCACTTCCACACACAGCTCATGTCCATTAATTAAGATAACTTCCTGTTATCCTACTGGAGGTTTTAAAAGAGGAAACCTGACAAAGGCAGCGTCGACCTTTGATAAGAGATGGCAGCGCTGCAGCTTTCATTAGGATTAGATCCATTCAAACGTGACTCTGTGCGACTCAATCGGCCTAATCCATTTCTGCATACATTGCTTCCGAGCACAGACTTCACATTCCTTCTGTTAAAAGCTGCGCAAACGACTTAGAGCAGGTCCCACCAGGATCCCAGGAAAACCAACACCTCCCTCTCTCAACCGGGCTGAATTCATCATCGGAGTGCTGGCAGGAAAATCTATAAAAACTAATAAAACGGGTCATGCAGCGTGAACACGGGCCTTATTTGAATTATGTCCAAGGATTCGGTCTACTCCTATAAAGTGCCTGGTGTGCACGTTGCAATACTGGCTGAGTTTAGTTGGTTTGAATGACTTGGGAATGTTACTTGCTATGGGAAATAGGAAATGGCTTCTCTTTTTTTCTCTATTTTGTTGTTCTACAGATGATAATTGGAAAGTCTGTTAATAATAATTGTTATTCATCCGCTGCCTTTGAAATGCAAATTTATCCAAGAGCTACAAGAGAAAAGGACGGCGTTGAATAAAAGCTTATGTTTTCTATAATTTTGCACCAAACCTTAACAATATCAGTTGAGAGTCGGGAGGAGTACTCCCCCTCTGACAGACATGGTGGGTCAAAGTCTGTCCTCCTGTGATTGTCAGAGGGTGCAGCTGTAACAGGACTAGCTTCCCTTTATAACCTCACTGCTTTACACCTTCAAACACTGCAGACGCTGCGAAGCAAAACAAAAAACAGGGTACATACCTGCCACGTTGACCTTCTCAGAGTTTGCAGCACTGGGTGTGGCTGTGCTGGTGCCACTGGTCAGGTTCCCCCCTGTACCGTTGTAGATGTTCTCTACCTTTGACTCTAGCTTGCCCAGCCTCAGCATGATGTTATCCAGCAACACTGCGAGGGTCTTCTTCAAGTCTGCAAGAAGGAGTATGAGTCAAATCCATGGAGTAAAATAACAGTCGTTATTTCTACACCAATAACAAGAGGATATTTAAGCATTTTAGCATCTGAAGTGCTAATAAAGGGAAATATTACAAATAATCTGAAAATATGTGGTTGAATTCCATTATTTAAAGGGAAACTTTAGACCAAAGCTGCCAAGGATACTTGATAAAATACTGCATGTACTTTACAGATGTACAGATTTGATTGATTCCGATCAACCACGATTAATTATTGTAACGAGGAAGCGTCCAATTCCTTCATAATCACGGCACTCATCGCTGCAGTGAATACATGCATGGAAATGACATAGCTGCCTGTAGTCTGGGGAACATTGCTTGGCTACATTTCCATCTCCATCTCCCTCTACATAAAGTCATTGGATTGCAGGCTTCAGGCTTGAGGCTTATTTAAATGTAAAACAGCAGCGGCATCGTCTTTGCAAGTGACCTTGCTGTTTAATTTGGGTCTTTGCATTTCTGTGGGCATCTTTTTGGACACGGGCATGTTTCTGCATAGGACACAGCTAATGGTAGAGTGGGCAGGAGGGATGATGTCTGATACAGTAACCTGCAGCAACTACAGTGACATTTAGAGAAATGTGAAGTTGTTTCAAGCTGCTGTACCTTCTACAGGCAGCAAAACTATTATTATGTTTGCACACACTATTTCTCTGCAGCCAAGAACTCATCAAACCTACACGTTATCATTTGTGCATTGGCTTCTATGTATGTGTTCAGAGCCTGATTCCGAGACCATCACGCTCGCTTTCCTCAGATGATGATAATTGCATCTTGTCTATCACATACAAACGCCACATTTTCCCTCACTGTGATGCATTTGACACGGCAGTTCTCATCACGTCAGAGAGATTGGCAAGGGCACCAACGAGGCCTGGCACGGCGCACCAGCCTGATTCGTGTGAAGACGAATGCCAGAGCGTTTGTCTGATTTGGACGATCCATGCGCGCCGGGAGGAGCTGATATACAGAAATCAGCACAGTGAGACCAGGGGGAAGCCAGACAGGAAGCTCAGGGGCAGCGGCCGTGCCAAGCTATCGGAACAAACCTAATTGGGCAAGAAGAGTTGAGTCCAGATTTAATGCTCACCTCCAAGACATAGGCCTGTGTCCACTGAGCGGTATAAAATTGTTTTAACTTATTGAATATATGACATGAGTTATGTAGGTGAGTGAAAGAAACTGTCTATACATTTGATCAAGTAGCAAAATGCTCTACTTCTTTGTCAAGTGTGAAAAGACGTTTGTATCAGCCTCTTCTTTACGATGGTTTCAGTTTAAACTTTGTCCAAAGGGCGATCACAACTTTAAGCTTGAGACTCCACGTTACTGAAGAATTTTGGAAATGCTGCTGAAAACCCCAGGGCTGCTAAAAATACAAGATCATTTGCTTCAACAGACCCTTAACAAAACTGTGAGTGTGATGAATTTCAAGGTTTGTTTTTTCCACAAAGTCATTCTTAAATTTGAGGTTTCTCTGATTTTTTTACCCAACTGTGACTCTGAAAACAGAACGTTCAGTTTTCCAGTAATCAAATTTGAAGGTTTGAGTCAGAGGCCTTCATTAGCCAGCGCATTCGGAAAGCATCCATGGTGCTGTGAATAATACTTGTCCTCTAGTACACTGACGCTGCTGCTGGGTGACCAGATGAGTAATAGCACACCTAGGGAAACATTTCTGCCTGTCTCAATATTTCTTAACAAGGTGATGCAGTTGCAAAACAAATCCAGCAGCAGTAAACACCCTGAACTTCACTTCCCTTTTGAGAATAGTGTTGTATCAGGTTATAATCTGGGTGCAAAATGACAATGCATTTTTCATTAAGGCCAAGACGTGACTACACTGGCATTTATACCTATTGTCTATCGTCATCTGTAAGGCAGCGGTCTCCGAATATGATCAATGTAATGTGACAAAGAGGAGACAGAAGAAGAAAGAGCACACAATGACCTTCCACTGAGGATAGCACCGACAATATAATCTCAGACAACACCCAGTCATCGCTGCAGGGAGCCGGATTCTCCTGAGTTCTCAGAGAGCAGCAGAGAGAACAAGTGCGATACGAGTCCACGCCACAAAAGATGCTGAACAAGTGCTGTAACAGGATACAGTGTCAGGTGGCTTGTCACGCCCAGCCACGCAGATCAGTTACAGGATGGGTGGAAAGGAAAAGGTCATGTCTTTGCTCTTCCTCATGTCACTTCACAAGAGGAGGAGGGAGATGGTATAACAGCGTCGTAAAAAAGGGATAAGGTGGAGGGATGTTTTCCTCGACGCAATAACTTTACTTCTGAGTTCTTGTTTCATTTTGTATTCATTGGTTGCCTGTACTGTTTTTTGTCATTATGTAGTGTGTTTCATAGTGTTTTGTTCAGTTTTGTTTGAAATGATCACTTCAGGAAAGTGCTCTATAAAAGAGTTAGCTATTGTTACCATTATTATTTTAAATGTCCTTGTTCCCAAGGTTGTAAGAAGTTCAAATAAATTATACCTCTGATGAACCTTTCAAAGAAATTATATTTTCTAAAAGATAATAATAGTAATAAGGTTTTCAACAAAGTCCAAATTCAATCGCTCCAACAGATGCTTTTAAAATAGCAATTAGTAGGAAGAGTTAAGGAATAAATGGACAAAGTTTGCAAAAAACAGTGCTGTAAACCTCATAAATCATTTTCAGATGAACCTGTTCAACCACTTAAGACAATAACCAAGACTACATTTCATGCTTCTCAACAGGTTGCTTACATACAGTCCAAACAATAACACAATGCTCCAACTGGGCTTCAAAGGGGCTTTCAGCAGATACAATATTAAATTCACATGCATTAGCACTTTATGGGTCATTTACAGGCAGCAAAGGCGGAAACCCTGTTTCCTCCTAAACTCATTACAAATCATATCAAGGCAAATCATCAGCCAATGAGTGAACACAGGGTCCGCCAAGTATCTTGCTGCCTCCCTATCTAATCAAGCACATGAAATGGATTTTGATGTGATATTGGAGTGCGGTCAGCAGACTGTGCCGCAGCTCTGACAGAATGGTGAAAAATCAATCCATCATATAAACGCAGCACAACAAACCGGACAGGATGCTGTTCCCTGGAAACTTGGACTGATATTACACAAAAGTCTATGGACATAAGTTTGGACCATATTTAATCAAATTAATCGCATGATTTACAGTGGAATAATTCTCACCATACAGATGTATTTCTTTCCTCGCTTATCCTTCATTATTAATACCAGGCCATATTGAATTACACATGACTAATTCCGTGATTTAATATGGCAGATGTTAAGGTTTGCTTTTCAATAAGCAGCTCAGGTTGTTGAGCTGCTTGACATTTTCCACGCTTGCATAAACCCAAACACACGCAGTTTAATGCTCCTGCAGAAGAACGCCCTGTAAACGTAAGCTCAAAACTCTATGCAAATACTGCACTGCTCTCTTCAAGTGCTCCAGCTTCTTTTCTTTCCACATTCACGGGGAGTTGATTTAATCTCCAGGAGCTTTACTGTATCCTGTTGTTTCTCTGGGTATTAGAGAACAATCAATTCCAATCTCAGGTTTCTAATGAAGCCTCCCATCGAGCCATACAGGTCTATTAATGGCATGAATAACTTATCGAAGGCTCTTCTGGACTTGTGCTATTACATTATTACGGTCCAGTGTCGCTGTATCATCGTTAGATCTCACTGACAGGTTTTTTCGGGAAAGCGGTAGAACTATTCCATCTCAATTTAAAAAGAAAGGGAGGGCAAAGAACAGCCCTACATCACCACTCTGCTCTTTGTTTATGGTCAAATGATGATAAATGAAACTATGGATCATGTAACATCAATTAATACATTACATTTACTATGATAACAGCAGGCTTAAGCTTGGTCTATGCTTGCTGTTCGCGTCCTTGCACAGAGCTGTGTTTTTTAACCTGACTTGCATCACTGGGCTCGTGCAAAGTGAATTGACCTGGAGCCTGCAAACATGTCTGTCTCTACAAACAATCTGTGTCTCAGTGAAGGAGCATAGAAACATCAAATGGCTCCTGGAGGAAGATTGCAGACAATGTCGGTAAAGGCACGGCATTCTACGGGAAACTGGAAAAACCTCTAGACCGGTTTATCAAGGCAAAAAGCGTGCACATACCTTAAAGGTCCAGTGTGTAAGATTTAGGTGAAAGGGAACTATTGGCAGAATTTGAATCTAGAATAATTCTCATGATGTTTTCACGAGTTAATTTCATCTAAATTGTATGAATTGTAGTTTTCTTTACCCCAGAAAAGACCCTTTATATTTAAATACTTTATATTTACATCGAGGGGACCCTCTCTACGGAGGCCGCCATGTTTTTAACATTAGTCCAGACTGGACAAACTAAACACCTTTTGAGTTTTTATGACAATTAAAGTCTACCACGGGTTCTTTTTCATGTTTGGAAGGAGAGGGTGGGGTGAGGGGTGTTCAGCTGCAACATGCAACTTCAACACTAGATATCACAAAATTCTACACACTGTACCTTTAAGAGGTACTACTGGAGGAATCAGGAAAAGGAAAACTGTTACTTTAAATTACAAAACAAAAGCTGAAGGCGTAGGAATCTTAATGACTGATCTGGAAAAACCTGGAAAAACCTGTATGATGATGCAGAGTCATTGAGCAATGAACTCTAAATTCTGAAAACATGAGTGAGTTAGGTTACATGAGCCGGTTACTCACCATAAGCGGTCATGGTTCCGACATAAGGCCCGTCCATGACACTTTGGTTCTCCTCGGCCAGTGCTTTGATATAGCGCTTGCTGAGGTCCAGGATCTGTTGCCGCAGCACAGCGCTGTTCTCATGGCTGGCTCGCTGCTGGATGGTGAAATGCAGCAGCATCATGCCCCAGATGAAGCCGAAGCTGACCAGGAAGAAGCCCAGCTTCTGGGACGAGAGCTTCCACAAAAAGGGTGTCGCCATGCTGACTTCAAGAGGGAGTTGTGGTTGGGGTCGATTGGGCAGAGGGAAGGTGCGCAGGTCAGGGGAGGAGAATCACGGGGGCAAACGGGGCATGGTCGTGTCAGTTGGTGTATCCGCGGTAGATTTTCAGGGGTGGACTGCTGCTCGTTTGCCTCACCAGCATGATTTCTTTCTCTGACCCATCGTCATCGTTCAGGAGAAACACGGGGGACTGAATCCAACCTGTCGCATCCTGCAGAGAGAGAGAGAAGAAAGAGAAAGGAAAACGAGATGAGTGGTTAGGTTGGTTTGTCTGCTGAACAAAGATAAAGTGGGAGTGCCTTCTCACAACCCAGTCCCACATGCACATGAGTACAAATAAAACATTGACAGTCAGAGTCAGCAGTGCCAGCTGCAATTCAGGCCAGTATTGAGAAAAAGTGAAAAATGTCCATCACAAGTTCTGAGAGCAAAATGTTTTCAGTGATATTAAAACAAAAGAGCATCAAATCTGAGCGATTTTTGGTGTTTATGAATTATTTTGATTTTATCGCATTAAAAACAAAGAGTACAACATGGCCTCTATGACCAGACTATTAATCTTTCACCTTTTTTGACATCTTTAACCAGTGACAGTGATTCCTGAGATAGAAAATTTGTGAAAAATTCATTATCTGTAGGTCCACTTATAAAAGAATGATTCATCGACTTTAGAGCGTGAGATTTTACTTCACAGCCAAAGTTCATTTGAATTTGTTGACAAACGGGAGGTGAAAGACAGAGCATACCTCACGCCTGTTACTTTGAGCAGAGCAGACAGTTTATTACTGCAGCGGACCACACAGCACAGACGCACACTGTATCCCTACTGGAGGTCTTTGTGCGTGAGAGATTTTACAGTATGAAGGCAGAACGGCGCCACACCGGTTGACGAGATGGGAGAGGTTGGGAGGCTATTACACAGTGTCACATCCTACTACATATTCTCTTTTAAACTGAGAAATGAGACATTTCGGTTCTGGAGCTATAGATTATAAGAAAAGAAAACCTACTGACAGTGGCTTCATTCATGAAGTGGTTTGACAGCAACTCTTTGGCCCCTTGGTGTGGAAGCCACAACCTCTTATTCACATCCTGTTACTTACACTTTGTTCTGCTGTTGCACCTCCATGTTTGAATTTTCCATTGTCTCAACACATTCATTAAAGCTGCTTTAACAACGTGTTGTTTGTAGATGCACACTTGTAGCAATGAATAACATAGTCATGTGTCTATAACTGACCTATGTCCGCAGTTTCATGATCAAACATTTTTTACACCCTTCATAATATAACCTCTAACTTGGTGTTTTGAGCTGTTGCTTCAGGGGATAATTTGAAGTAAAGAATACTAATTTAACCTCAAACATTTTGTTGTGTTGTTAGTACAACTTAACCTGCCTATGTAAATGCCTGAAGGCGAAATATTTTGTAAGGGAAATGTTACATGTTGATCATGCAGAATGTACTCATGTTCATTTCCTCTATGACTGATCATGCTGAATCCTGTGCAACTGATTGAATCTTCACCTGATTGCCTCAACTAAGGCATTGTTGACCTGATGTCATCAGAAGATCCTGACCTTTTGCTCAGAAACAACCTCAACCAGAAGGGGAGGAACAAGCCAAATGTATAAAGAGCAAGAACAGCTTCCCATCGGTGTGAATATTATAAACTAACCTTTGTCTTGTGTACCGTGCTCTGAGCATTAAAGTGTGACAATACTGTAAGACATTTTTTCACTCGTTCCTCGTTGTCAGAGTGGGATTGCAGAATTGCCACAACAATTTCCACATGGTTTTCAAACAAATTTCAGATAAACGTGAAATGCTTATTCTACAAATATCACATTTCTAGACATTATACTTTTCCCCTCTCTCCACTCCGTGAACATCTTCATAGAGCCGTGAGGGGAAAAAACCCAGCAGGCTAATTAATGTAGGCATTAAACTGTAATATGCTATTTCCATGCTTGCTATCTTTATTGCATATTGAACACAACCAGGCCGGTATCAACACATTTGGCCAAAACCATCAACCCTTTGCCCATAATGAAAAACAAGAAAGCCCTGCAGCACTTGGAGCTGTTAAATACTTCATCAAGTCTTTACCGACCTCAAAGCAATCTATATACACAACTAAATCATTTCCCCTGGCTTTAGGCATTGAGCAACAAAAAAATTAATTGCCAGCACGCAATCAAGCCAGAAGAAAATAGATGTTAGATGTTCTCTCATCTGCATTCAACTGCTGTAATGGTAAATGGGGCTAAGTGTGGGGAGGGGATTTTTTTATGCAGCCTTGCATTTCAACTGCAGCTTTCTTATGCTCTTTCAACCAGGATGGGAGCACAGCCGCTGCAACAGATGAAAACACTTTGCAATGCACGAAACTAAAAATATTCACCTGCTCACATTCTACTCAGCTTTATTTGTCTTTTCCTGAGACCAGTTTTATTGTGTCTGAAGCACAGCAAATGATTTGGATTATATCAGTGCTGAACTGGCAGCAGAAACTCAGCAACACCTTCCAGAGAAACACAAAAGGCAGCAACACAATGGACTCTTTTCACCTTATATCCATCAGCCTCAGAAATAGGTCAGAGACAGCTGCGAGCAGCTTCCGACAGTGCTGGAATCTCACAGCAGGTTATGACACACCATAACCATTCATTCATTGAAGACAAAGGCTTGTGTTTGTCCTCTGTATGGACAGGGATCTTTGTAAGCATTTTAACAGAGCAGGAAAATATACTGAATCATCTGTACAGAATGAAAAAATGCAAATCCCCATATGATTTTTGTGATAATAAATCAAACTGATTTTTTTCTGTAGAAAACAGTATCTCTGCGCCGCACTGTGAATTCATGAGACAAGCCCTTGGCTGTGGCGCTGTGCAATCTGCAGCGCTGATAACATCGGATGTCTCTCATTGCTTGGACTCTGTTGGAGGAGGGCAGCAAAGGGCTGGTAGAGCTCATTGGTTCTCTTTATCAGAGAGGACCACTGCTCAGACTACCCCGCGGTACGTCTACGTAAGAAGCGCAAGCCAAAACCTCCACAGAACACTGACTCAACCTTTTCTGAAGACACACATAATCAAATCAGAGCTGCCTCTCTTGTCCACCATTATTTATTGTGTCCACTGGTCTTATTTAAGACAGAAACTGATCACGCAACATCACTCCTTTTGTTAAGAAGCTTTCACAGTCTATGTTCTATAATCTGCACGTATAGAGATGATACACACACAGCAGCGCATACATCCCCTCTCAGTTACCTCCTGGTTTCTAATTCAGGATCTTAATTTGTCTGGCAGGGAGCCCTCTGGCTCTCAGCAGCAACAGCCCAGTGAAACTCGGTGTGTTGACAGCCAGCTAAGGTTGCAGAATATATGATCCTTAGCAACTTGAGATGATAACGTAACAACCTGCTGAATGATTTTTTCATTGCTGGAAGAAGCAGCACATAAAAACCCTCCTGGTTCAAGAGGCGGTGGAGGCAGAAACAATTGAATCATTCAAGCCTGGGAGACATCGCTGTCCTCCCAAATCTGCTACAAAGGAGTTCTTCCTGTCGGGGACAACTGAGCTGAAATTTCAGCTTGAAAACTGCACTCGTCTCTCAGTTTAGAGTGTTGAACACTCTGTAGCCTAGATAAGCAGAGGCAGATATGAAATGAGGAGGGTCTGCGCCAACTGACTAATGAGGAAATGAAAGGAAAATATTTTGGAAAGATGGACGTGATAACGTTGAGTGTGCGTTGTGCAGTTTTTAATCTAACATGAAAAAGAATTACAATTATTTTCCAAGTGATGCATCGCTTTCCATTCTGAAATGACAGATTTGGCTTTAATAAGTTTCCTTCCAGTTTCACAGCTTTCGCATTTCACATGTTGCATTGATGACCTTCACAGGATAAAGCTTTTACCAGAATTAAGAGGAAATTTGGTTCAAGACTAAAGCCAAATTAAAAAGCTAACAGATCTAAATGAGGCACAAATGTAAAAACAAAATAACATGTGTAAACCTGGTGCAGCTAATTGCTATTCTGCAGTCACGGAAGAAGTCAAATGGACACCATCTGCTTTTAATCAAGGCGTTAAAAGGAATGTTAAACAAATATGGATCTAGAAGGTCCAGCAGATGGTTGGTCAGTTTTCTGTCAAGAGCTGCATTATGAATGCTAATAATTCAAAAGAAAAAATTTACAAATCAGACAGAGGATAGAGAAATGTAACAGTTTTCTATGTTTAAGACAGATATTTGTATTCTTGCAGTTTCAGGTCTGTCATGTTTTAGAAACATCATCAAACTCACTAGCTGCAAAATGTGCTCTGGAAATTTTTAGGAAAATGACCAGAGTTCAGTGCAGGTCTAAGAACAGTTTCATAGAAGATAGATACTCTGCCTACCTAAGAACAAAAAACAAAATATTTCATTTTGTAGCTAAAAATTCCCTGTAAAGTTGAGTCTATTTCTAATTCAGTACCAATGACTACGCATTAACAACTGAGTGGAGCCTTGTTTGTCCAGTTTCCATCTTTAAAAACACCTTTTCAGATTAACAAACACCTACAGGATTACTCTAGGCAATAGCAATATCCATGCTTGCAATGAACTGTTATCTGTCTCATCTTTCAGCAATCACGGGTCGTTGGTTCAATGTCCCTGCAGATGAAACCGGTTTATGGTAAAGTCGAAGGGATTCTGAGTAAACAATGATATTGCATCATTGTCAAATTAATCATCTACGGCTTTAATATCTTTTCAGCACAATTCTAATCACACAGCCTTTGCCCTCGTTCCGTCATATGCTGAATTGTTAAGACCAGGCCAGATGGCGGAGCGAGGTAAGGACTCTGTCCATTTCCTCTGCATCTGTGATTGAAGCGGAAAATATCTCTCTAAGTGTAGTTTAGCGGCTATTCTATAAAGGTGAAGCCAGACAGGGGAGGTCTATTTATTCCAGTGCATCAGGGTCTAAAAGAGAAAGTGTTCTACTGAACTAAAATAAAATACGCTGAGAGGTTGTTGTATAACCAAAGAAAGTAGTGAATAAGCTCTAAATGTAGCCTCGTCCATCAATTATGGATCCCCTTTGAAAAAGTATCCACTCCTCTCCTGAATATAGAAATGCTTTCATATAGCTTGAATTCTCAGGTAATGTCAGAGCTTTCTTTTGTGGCCGCCAGCATTCTTTTTTGATTAAAGCTTATCAGGGATATCACTACAACCGTTAATCATTGAAAATGATTGTTAATACACCTTCTTACCGGAGTGACACTGTGATAGTTGTCTATCCATGAGTCCATTGCAAACAGGTATACTGTGCATTTTCATACTGTAGGAACAAAAGCCTGCTGTGATTGTGTCTCTGTATGATTGTGAGTTTGCAAAACCCATTTCTGGCATTTGGTGAAAGGTTTTGGAAAATGAAAAGTAAACATGAGGAACTGAACATATTTGTCAAGATAATTAATGTGGAAAAATTGACTATGAATCTGTGAAGACCCTCAGTCATGCAGTTCATGGATGGACAGAAGACAGATGGCTTGACAGAGGAGTGGAGGAAGGAAATTACTAGCAGGTACTATGGCATTAGGTTTTCACCTCTGCCATCTCAATACCATCCACACCCTAACTTTTGTGACCTTAATGATACATACAAAAGCAGGGTGAGGTATCGACGGCCATTAGCAGCTTGACTCAGGGGACCCCAACGACCCACCAGTTGGCAGGGAGTTTCACGTTTAACATAACGACTCTAAAGACAGGAACCACAGAGGTTAAATACCTGGACTGAAAAAGCCTCTTGGATGAGAAACCTCTTACGACAAACCAACAGATATCCTGAAAAAATGGCCCTCGGAGGATGTCATATAAAGTGAAAAGGCCCTCAATAGGAAAGAGGTTCTCCAGCCTTGATGTAAGGATCTCCTTTACAGTTCTGTATTTGTGCCAAAATTTAACTCTTAACTGTTAAATTGCCAAATTCCTTTTACTCAGACACTCAGGTTTTCGTATTATCTTCAAATATTGTTTCAAAGTGAAAACCCTCATTGCCATTCAATCCTCTCCCAGGCTGCTAAAAGACCGTGGACACATGTAGCCCAGACCACATTCGGCATGATCCGATCTGAGTGTGAGGGCCTGACTCTGTGCTCGGTTGCCTGTTGCGTGGCTGAGGGAGACTTGATCCTGATAACATGGCCCTGCTCCCATGGAGACCGTTGTGACTCTGCATCTTAATGGACTTCTTCATATAAGCCCCGCCTCTTAATTATTCATTAGGCCCTCCAGAGAAACAAGCCCTGCGGCGGGTTGACCACCTTACATGTGTGAATCCAGCTTGTAACCAGATATGAACAGCTAAAGGCACAGGGATCGATGTTAATATGCTCTTTGTGGAGCCACTGAGGGGCTTAAACTGCTTAAATAGAACCAATTTCACAGTTGAGTCACATAAATGTTCACATATTCACATGGATTTATGAAGAGAATAACATAAATTGAGATTCCTGTAACTTTTATAATCCATTAAAGTTGAATAACAACACCGTATGTGATTTACTACTACTGCCAGTGGTGGTGAGGGTAATGAGAGTTAAACGCTGCTCATTCACTTTGAATAGTGTAACATCATGCGTGTGAGTCCAGTGTTACACAACACTACAGGATGTTAAACCCTTAGTGCCACAAGAAAACTATATCATCTAAAAATCTAAACATCCTGTCGCGAAAATGACAAAAATCTGTATCATTATGACGCCACCTTCTCTTTCATCTCTTGCTCTCTTTTTTCTGAACAGCTTTTCTTATCCAGTGAGGATGAGTAGAGACGTTGCAGATTTCTCTCTCAAAGCAAATGACAACATTTTTTTTTTGATGCACAAATGCTTGTGAGCAGTAAACTGGAGTTGCTCTCATTCATGGGCTCTCTCAGCCTCATTATGTTCCACTCGGGAGCATCTGCTGAGTCACACTTAATACAGCGATTTTAATGCTTATTCCCAATTTGATGCGTTGGGAAAATATATAGTTAATATAGGTGCGACCTGGTTTTCCTGTCTTAATATATTATTACAAAAATTGGGAAACAAATCTTGCACCACTGGCTTGTGGTCTCGGCGCCTGCTTTTGTACTGTACATCTAAGATAACATAATGCATATGGAGCTGCAAACGTCCGTTATCTAAATGCATTCCTATCTACCACCTCTCTGTGTTCCTGAACATAATGTCAAACAAGATAATTGCTATCATGTAGGGCTCTAATCTCATAATTACTCAGAGGGAAGGTGTATTAAGTAGTTTTCTGCTGCATCCACTTTTCACCATGACAAATCTGAGATCAGAACATGTGAATCAATGTGTGTGATGAAATTCTCTCCTCTAGGTAATGGAAAGCACTGCTCCTTTTTAATTATCCTCCAATCCTTGTTTGTAATTGGAGCCATAAAAATGACCAAACTTTGATTTTCTTTTGAAAGAAGCCATGTGGAAAACCACAGAGAAGGCAAAGGACAGGACAGTTTATCTTCTTTATCAAAGCCTACATCTTACAGGATAACAAAGATGTCCTTAAAACTGTACAAAATGGGAAGCTATCATTTCTGGTGGATGCACATGACCGACACTGCAACACTTACTTCACAGGATCTGCTCTTTACGTTTGATGAATGACCCTCACTCTCCCCCATGGTTCTCTCAGTGAGACTTCCTTCTGTCTGTTGCACCAACAAATAAAACTCGAGATCTTTGCATTGCAGAGAACTTTCGATGAATTTGTGTCTTTTGTCATAAATACGCATATAAAAACAACCTGTAGAGTGATTTACGAGTCCAAAAAAATTACACTGTCCTCAGACTTGCACTGGTCGGTGTCACGATAAAAACGATCCTTTATGTCAACATTATAATTGATATAAGTCAATATATCAGTCAAAATTGTAAATGTCAAATCATGACTTGTAATTACTAAGTAAAAGCTAAAAAAATATGTTTATTGTAGTTTTAAAGTCTCATTTGGAAATAAGAATTACATTGATATATATTTAAATTTTAACACTGAATATTGAAAACATGTATTGTTGCATTAACTCTAGTTTTTGTTTTATTGCCCAGTACTAGTAAAACCTGCCACTACGTGCCATGAGACCAGACAGAGAAGAATCTGATCCCTGACCAATCTGTTCGACAAGTGTGAGTGAGAACTGCAAATGAGATGCTCAGGATAAATGTCAACAATACAAGCTTTGTTGTTATAATAACACAAATTGGTCTCATCACAAAATGCAGAGCAACACTGAATGAAATAAAAGCACTAAAATCAAAATCCTCTTGATGCAAAATCAGGCAAAAATATTTCGAGCTACCACAGATATTCTACAAATTAAATGCAATTGCGATGAACTGTTATGCAATAAGATGCAAACGCTCCCTCCGATATCACCAAGCCTGTGAGAGCTTTCACTGACTACATATAAATCCCCAACCCTCTGCACCACACGTCGAACTCATAACACTCTCCCTCATATTAGACTAATCCTAATTCTGGTCTTCAACTCTTAATGCAAGTCCAAATCCTCTAAAACCCTTTAAAGGCGTCTGGAGTAGCAAAGTGTCCTCACTCCTTTTTTATCTTTGTGAAATATAACATGACAACACAAACTCCTGCGTATTCTTTCTGTGAATCAGACCACAATAGACGGAAAATGTTCATCATCGGCTCAAAGTTTAAACACAGTTGTTTCTGCAACACTTATTGTTTGACTATTGTTACTAACAGCGACAGTGGTTTATACACACTGCTAATGCCAGTGTTGTTTCTGTAACCAGTACTCCAGTTATTCAAGAGTTAGTCTGACAAGTTGTTGAGAGAAGCAGCTCACAAGGAAACAATATCCTGTTGACATTTACATAATGTGGTCCTGGTGCCAAAAAACAAATTTGAGAATAAGGTAGTTATTGAGAAGAAAAACATAATGTTAAGAGGATTAAGTTGTAATTTAATGAGAAAGAAGTGACAATATTATGAGAATTACTTTGTAATTTAATGAGAGCAAAAAGTCTAAACACGCTTTCAGTGGTCTTCTGAAATTCTCCCTCTAAAATTAAAACTTTATTCTCATGATATTACAGCTTTATTCTAGTATTATTATGACCTTAAAGTGGCCCTGATACTCTGTCGCAACATATGCTGTATATATGTCTTTTGAAAATCCCTAATCTTCTTCGTATTAGTACAATTACATTTGCTTTTAAGCATTGGCCTGGATGTGAAAACAGCTTCTCCAGAGGATTTACTGTGCTTTTTGTGACTTGCCCAGCCGATGACCATGTCTCTCTCTCTGCAGCCTGAATGTACAGCATGGATAAATGAGCGCTTTGCAGCCCCAGAGCTCCAAACAGTGGCCCGACTGTAAGGGTGAATCATGTGTGCTGCATGATGGGAAAGAGGCTCTTCAGTGTGGAGGGGTGGAGTGGTGTTTCTGACTAATGTTCCCCCCAAAAAGCTGATTGTACACATCAGTCTGACCTTATGTATACTTTGTACGGACCCTGACAATCAATAACATAAAATATGTCACTCTTTGGGATCGCTGACATCGGAGATCAGTAACCAGATCGACTCCACAAATAAGAAAAGGTGTGTGTGTGTGTGTGTGTGTGTGTGTGTGTGCTGTGAGAACAGGAGCCCTTTAATCACAGGAAGGCCACGTGTTCCACTTCCCTGCATTGCATCCATCACCACAGCCCAGTTCTCCTCGACCCCTCCATCTTCAATCCCTCCTTCCTCATCCCTCCAACGCCTGCGCTGGCTCGCCATCCGAGCCCACCAGCACAACCCCCCCCCCCCTCCTCTCACACACACACACTCCAACGATTTCTTGCTAGTGAAGCATGCCACCGAAGCAAAGCTCCTTTTGCTCAGGATTTATAATCCCAAGGGCTCCGGCAAAAAGGCGACTGAAAGAACTCTTTATAAAGCCAGGGGCAGTCGGCGGCTCACCTCTAGATGGTCACTACATTCAGATTCACTCGCAGTTGAGATAGTAACCATAAAGGAGATAATTTTTCTTCACTGAGTCACACTAAATAAGATAAGATTTACTTTAATGTACCAGAGGACACCTGTGAAAACCATGTGACACTGATCTTAACAGACAAGACGTTTTGACATAATCCCTGAAGAAAGTACAAACAATCACATTTGAAGCCTGCGTGATAATAACACAAGATAAATCTCATATAATCACATCAGCATGTCGTAACCTGATTATATGACCCTACTAATGTCACAGACTGGAAATTACTAAAGTGCTTTTCCAGTGAACCAATAATATCCTGACTCATTTCACATTTTTTGCTTTAACTCTTCTTGTGCCAACAAACGTAAAAGTAAAGCGTCAGGACATCTCTTTTATTTTCATCGTCAACATTGGACTATTTTATAACAAATGTGATTTTGTATAATTCAGGTCAAAAATAAAACGTGCTTTATTGGTAGGTTTCAAAAAACGTTTCAACAGCGACCAAATGTTCTGCAGCTCGTCTTTCCTGGGCTCTTTGGGGGGGTGCTGGAGTGAAGGTGCTTAAAAAGTTTAGGCGCTCTATTTAGAAAGTTTGACTCCGCAGCAGATATGTGCTTAATATAGCTTGACAGGCGTCTGTTGCTGTTTTTCTTTGTACATGTAAAATGTATCTACAGAATGTTAGATCACTCGATGCCATGTTGAAATGAATTTCAGATATTCTTATGGTTACTACACGACGTACAGCTCATGCCGTGTTCAATGATTTCATTACTGCTATCTGTTTTCCTGGCATCTGAAAAGTCGTGATACTGCTTTTCTTCATATTCACTGCCAGAGCACGGGGCTGGTAGTATTTTCTATTACGTCCAGCTGTTGCTGTTCCGAGAGAGATAGCAGAACAAGGTCATCGGCATAAAACGAAAACTTGACCTCTTTATTAAAGGAGGAAGCAGCACACTGAACAAACTAAACATCCACTTAATTTAAATTTAATAATGTTGGACCTGACCAAGAACAATGGAGGTACCGACGCAGGTCAAATTCTTGATCAAACCATGAACCTATTGCTTTTTATCAAGCTTTTACTTTTGATTGAATAGCTTTGATTGAATTATCTCCTTTCTGGTTACTGTTTTTATTAGTTTCAAAGGGTGAAGGCTGGTGTGAAAAAATGAAACACTTGCTAAACACGTGTGTTTTTTTCTTGTGGTTGTGATAGATCCCTCCGAATGTCATGTCCTTGTGCATGATCTTAAATTTCGTTTTCCCCACGCGATCCTGGAGGACAGTGACTGAGCAGATCATTTGGACACCATGTTTCTGTCATACATCTATAACAACCCACAATAAAATAGCTAAGGACTTCCAAAGAAGAGCCTGCGGGGGTTTTAAATCAACACGATCAGCTTCCAGAGCCCGTGTCAACAAAACGCAGCATCACCTCTGGAGGCTAAAACACGTCTCCTCCGTTATAACAAGCTGGCGACTGGTTCACCTCGTTATAAAGCTGCTGGAAAACCCCGAGTTAAGTGCATGTCAGTCCGGGTTGAAGACGAGGAAGGTCGCCTGTCAGTGACACACCGACGAATGCAGCTGGGGTTATTAACCATCTTTAACCAGCGGATGTGTGGAACGTATACAATAGCACAAACAGCTAAAGGGAAGCTACATCATATAGAGGAGAGCTAATGTAAACATGCACTTTAGTGATCATGTTGGACTCACATGGATGCTACATTAGCATCATAATACAAGTGTCACTTGTTTTGTAAGCTAGCTAAACCTGCCCTGTGGTAACAATAGGACCCCCTGTTCGCTGCGGCTCTTCACGTCCCCGTCCCCGTCCCCCCTTGACTGGCTGGGAAAGAGCCAGCTAGCGTTAGCATCCCCGGTCCTGTTATTACTCTTTTATAGCCCTGCATTAGCCACGTTAGCTTTCCTCCGCGAGCTCCGGAGCTCGCTCCACCGACAACACACGCACCTACCGCCGCAATGACAAGTCGCCCACTCCCCGAGACACACACACACACACGGGGCTGAACCTCCTCCTCCTCCTCCTCCTCCAGCGGCGGCGTTTCTCCCGCACAGCTGCGGGGCTTACCTCGTCTTTAGCGGCGTGTGCCGGCGGCTCTCGGCGAGGCTCCACAGCGGGGATAAGAGTTAGAATCCCGGGGAAGGGGCTGCGGAGGCGCGCGGAGCAGACTGCGGAGGAGACGAGACTCCGTCCTGAGCACGAGCCTGTGTTCTGCCCACCGGAGCTTAGGGAGCGTGTGCGTGTTCCCGCCCCGCACACAGCGCACAAGGACACTCAATGGGAGAAGGTGACTGGTACAGTTACAGTACAAGTACTACAAATACTACACATATTTACTATAGTACTGATACTTTTTTACTGCCATGCAAAGCAGAGAGACGCCGTTTACTTTCGACCCCCCGTTTTTACGATGCTTCGCTTTAACTTGAATTAAGCTTTTGCATATGAAAACATACGACGAGTTTACAACAATTAATATCAGTTCGACTTAAATACTGCTGATATTGCATTTAATTATCTGTTGTTTAATGTGAGACTATACTGCTATTTTATTAAATTAACTTTTCACGTTTTTACCCCTCTGCGTTTTTACACTCCCTAACTTTAACTTTAATTAAGCTTTTAAACATCAAAACATATGACGAGTTTATAACATTTGACATTAGCTCTACTTTGTGTAAAACTCTGTTAATATTGAATTAAATCTGTTATGTAATGTGACTATATAGCATGTATAATCTACTTGAATCAAATTAATACTTTAAACAATTTCCCCCACTGCATGTTTACCTTTTTTAACTTTTCATAAAAAAAGAATGTGTTAAATATAGAAGAGACTTCAAACAAACCATATAAAATATAATGAATTATGACACAGCTTGCAACAATTCAATTCATGCTTTCTGTTTGCCTGAGAATAGTTTATATTTAAACCTATATACCTCAATCTTTACACATCACTTTATTTATTTATTTATTTACCTGAATCTTGCATTAATATTTGATCACAGAGCCTATAGAACTTCACATACAGAAAAGAGATGATCCCTCAGTCCATGCTCCTGTTATTACACATCAATAAAACCTTTGTGTTTACTGCCATCTGCTGACTGTCAGACGCTGCAGCATACACCAAGTAAAGGGCCTAATACCCTTATGTACATTAATGGAAATTATAAAAAAAGACCCTGTTTAAAGGGTAATAATTGGAGTATTCCCCAATTATTTAGTGACATGAGTCATTTTCTCTTATATAGTCCATGTTGGACGTATATCCCCTAGATGTGCATCTTCTCACTCAGCTGCAAATCTGCAAATAGGACTCTAAGTTAAGATATTTATATTTATACCACATATGATAAATAAATGCGATAAACTTTCAACTCATCCATCACAGGAAATAGAGGCAAGGGAGGGAAAGAGGATGAGGAGGAGTTCAGGCCCCTGCATCTGTGATCTCTCATTTTGTAGTATGAGCAGGATACATGTGTATATACATTTCGATTCAGCAAGAAAGTTTCCACAATTTCTTTTGCTGATCATTTTTCTCTAAGAACATTTGCACTGAGCAAACACGTCAACAACTCGATGTGCAGGGAGAGCTGCTGTCGATATCCATCCATTTGTACGGGCACGCACATAAATCATGAATCAACGAGACGAGTTTGGAGTGAAAAACAACAGCTCTGCAGCTCAGTCTCTGAGAAAATAGATTTATTATTCAAACAAGTGACATATACACAGTGGGGTTTGCGGTTCTAATCATCAGAAGGAATATTGTTGCGCTATAATAATCATTTACAGACATATTTATTATTATCACACAGATTCATAAAGCAGACGACATCCATAATTCCCATTTATATTATATTCAAATATATATAATTTACTGTACAGACATAAAGAGCTGAAGGCAGAGGAGATGCCCACTGAGGCACTTGTCATTAAAATTACATTTGCTTCCATCAGCACTAAAATAACACGTCAACACAACTGCTGGGGTGAAACTTTTCTTTTTCATTCTAGGTTCGTTTATCAGATTGAATTTGAAATTTAATCTGAAAGTAGATATTATATTCGAATGGGCTGTTGAAGGTAAAATGGAAAGTAAAAGGGATGACGTGGTTAAAGCAGATGAAAAAACATACAATTTAATAGGTGAGTCATTGCTTCATGAAGACAAAGACCAAAGTCCACAAAGTTGACACCACACCAATAAAAGACAAATGACTTGGGCTGGAAAACATTCTCGTTAGTACATTTTAACAAGTAAAATAATGAAACCTCACTTTACAATTACAAAAACTGCTTAGGATGAGGGTTACACTCATAGGTCACACCTATACCATGAGATAGAGTCTGAGATTCACACAGGTATCCTTCTAGCAGTGAGGCGACCCACTGTACCACTGTGCCGGTTACAGCAGATGAAAAAAAAAGTGCAATTTAATGTCAGAGATTAAGAAAAGGAAGACGGCGAGACATCGCTTTGGCTGGAAAAAAATTCTTAGCAGAAAAATAGGACAGAAAATAGTCAAACCCTGTTTTATGCATCCTGCGTAATCAGCTAATTAACTCTAACCAGACGTATGTAGTTCTAAAGTGACTGAAAATTATTGCAATCACTGTTCGGAGGTTATAATGTCAGACTGACTCACACCACTTTAAGCTTATTTCAGCATCAGCGTTAAAAATTACACATCCTGTTTATCACAAGTATGATTTTAGTTTGAGAAAAAGTAAAAGAGTGAGTGTGACTGCGATGGGTTCACTTCTCCAGCCTCTTGGCCACGTCCTTGTAGGCTAGCTCAATTTCCACATCGGCAGCGCACGTGTTGGTGAACTCATCTCGGCTGTAGG
Source organism: Paralichthys olivaceus (assembly GCF_024713975.1). Taxonomy (NCBI): domain Eukaryota; kingdom Metazoa; phylum Chordata; class Actinopteri; order Pleuronectiformes; family Paralichthyidae; genus Paralichthys; species Paralichthys olivaceus. The sequence continues at coordinate 5,305,080 of NC_091116.1, forward strand.
CGTTGCCGAGGTAGCGCCACACCCCTCTGAAATCCGACGGGATGTCATAGTTTCGGTACTTTTTTGCAACCACCTGCGGAAAAAAAATACTATTCAGTTAAATAATTCTCTTTTGAGATCAGAGAAACTGAACCAATCCAACGCCGGTTACCTTGACGACATGGAGCTTGGGCAAAAGGTTGCAGTCTGCCAGCGTCAGCTCCTCCCCGTCCACATATTTGCGAGTAGATTCCCCTTTGCTGCTGTGGTGTTTCGTCTCATCCTCATCAGGAAGTGGACTCATCAGATAGTTGTCCAGCTTCTCCAAGGCCTTGTTCAGACTCTTCTCTAAATCTGAAGCAGACAGAAACACATGTCCAGGTCAAAGGTCATCAAAGTCAGTCACCAGTCCTTTTGATTGGATCGTAGATCATAGCAGTGTTCTTACCCCTGTGTTTATCTGGCCTGGTGTTTTTCACATAAGCTGAGAACCTGGCGAACACGTCGTTTCCTGCCGTGTTGGACTCACGGTTCTTTGCTGCGAGTTTAGGATACCTAAGAAAAAGCATATTAGTTGTCAGATGTTGCTACTTCCCCCCCCCGATTGTCACGTGCTGGTGAGTGACACCTACTTCGGTGGCACCAGCATGGCCTCCAGGTACTCCTCTATTTTGTTGACGTCTGTGAGAACCTCTCCCTGAAAGGTGAGGAAGGGTGGGTGCGTCCCCGGGGCCAGGTTGTGGAGGTCGGCTGGTTTCCTTATCAAGAGATTGTTCATTAAACTTGTGCGTATTTCTAAAAGCAGCACTCGGAGAAGGAGCATTTTAATACTATTATAATAATAATTATTATTATTATTGATAGTACCTCTTGAGGTCAACAGTGGTGACATTAAAAACGACTCCTTTCAGCCAGAGGATCATGAAGAGGCGCTGAGAGAATGGACAGTTTCCAATGCTCTCCCCATCCTGGCCAGCCTGTGAACACACACGTTAAAGAACATGGTTTAGAGCTGAGGACAAAACACAACGTGTTTCCAGATCAATGACTATATGTAAGAATCATTGGATCTGAGGTGATGAATGAGTGTGTGTGTGCTAAACTGTAATGGGACACTGTAATGTGACACCAAATCCAACATGAATAATCCACGCTGCCTCCATTAGCCGCCTCACCGCCCATTTGAGAATGTGGTTTTCCTACTGACGCAGTGTGTCAGCGACAGAAACCATACAACTTTCTCCCCTGCCATAACATTGCATCACTGACAGTAGTACTCTCACTACAAAAGTTAATCCAGCTATTAAGACATTTAGAAAGAATAGTTAGATACGGATCCACTTCCTCAAACTGTCCAGAAATTAAGCCAAAATGTCCTGAAGACAAGATGAGGTCCCGTTGATACTCACGCTCGACCAACCGTGAGTCAGTCTCAGCTGTCAATCATGATGTATGAGAATGGTAACGATCTTATTCATAATATATATTAAAATAGTGGCTACAAGAGAGCATCATGTTCACACACTGAGCGACTCGCGTCATAACCTGTTGCTCTCAACACTGAATGGATCCCAGTAATAATTCAGTGGGAGAGATTGTCCATGCACGTGGGGATCAGGTTAACACACGGAAAATCAGCACACAACAACAACAACATGGCATGCACACGCTTAAAGGAGCCACCCACAACATATAAATACACACACAGCTGATTCATTTGGAGATAACATACTGTGCAAATGCAGCTGAAATTGTGCTATTAAAGGCAGAATGGAGATGTAAATGTTGGATCAATATATAAATCAGAAGCAAGAAGACAACTGTTTATGTGACAGCACACATAAACACACATTAAAAGTCCCACCTTTACAAATAGCTCAATATCGGGGTCCTTGTCCTCCTCAGCTGCCGTATCCGTCATGATCAAGAGAGACGCACTTTGGGTGTTTTGTTTCCACAAATGTGTAGATATGTAGATTGTGTGTGTGTGTGTGTGTGTGTGTGTGTGAGAGAGAGAGAGACAGGGAGAAAGAGAGAGAGAGAGAGAGAGAGTCGCTCAGTTTCAGATTCTACTCCAGGTCCAGTTGGTGAAGTCTGCTTAGTCCCATAGCACCTCTGTAGGAGCTTCAGAGAGGACGAATGCCAGGGTGTGTGTGTTAGTGTGTGTGTGTGTGTGTGTGTGTGTGTGTGTGTGTTGCAGTGGGGCGGGACAGTGTCGGTCAAAAATAACCCCCTTGGAGAGGAGGGACAGGGCAGGCAGAGTCAGCCAAGGGTGCACCTCTGCATCCACCGACTCTTATAGCTCTGAACTGGTGACTCTGAATCATCAGGAGTCATTGTCTCCTGCTCGGACTCACCAGAGGAAAGTCTAAGTCAGGGCACGGGCAGAATTTAAACACTCAGAGAAGATTTGATATTTATATTATTGTTGTGAAAAGACAGGATTTATGTGTATCCAAAGCCTGATATACTGTATTTTATTTCTCTCAGAGCTCCACTGTTGTCGAAACTATTAAAAGTCTCCTCGAACAGAGTTGGTGTGCAGAGGCTGCGGTGCTGCCAACTGTGGACCTTGAGGTTATATTGCTTTCGTTTATGTGGTTTCAAAGTGCCAGATTTATGATCCCTGTATACTACAGCGCAAATTAACTTTAATGGGGGATGTGCAGATTATGAAATGAATTCAGTCTGTGTGTGTGTGTGTAAGTACAGTTTTTAGCTCTTGTTACTAAAGAGATTTTCCAGGAAATCAACCAACACACACACACACACACGTGAATTAACATGGCCATGCCACAGAAACTATCCCAGCACTGAGTCAGAACATTCTTGTCAGTTCAACTTAACTTATATTTAGAAGCAGAGTAACCCCCTCCAACACACACACACACACACACACATCTATAAAAAGTGTGTGAGTGTGTGTGTGTGTGTGTGTGTGTGTGTGTGTGTGTGTAAAGGGCCCAAACAATTGGGAATAAAGTTCAACTCACCTTGATGTTCCACAATAAAATTTTACGTGTACACACACATACACACACACAGTAAGAGGGACACTCAGTGGACCTTGCACACGAGTTCATTAGCAACTGATATGAAAATGATTACAGCTGTAATTATTTAGGCCCCTGTTAGAACATGAAGACTGTGTGTGTGTGTGTGTGTGTGTGTGTGTCCTTGTGTAAAGTATATCTACACATTTGTATCTTAAAATGTCAGAAACGTCAATTCAGAATCTCCACATATAATAATTCCATTCTTAATGTATACCTTCGTAAAAAGTATGATATTCAGATCTTCCCTCTCCTTCTCTGGCTTCTCCTCAGGTTCCTTCTTAGACTCCGATGAAGATGATGATGAGGATGATGACCTGCGTGATGAGTTTCTCCCATCCACATCCATCTCCTGACTCTCCCAAGTGACCGCCTTATTGCTGGGACTCCCCTGAATCTTCTCTTCTTCTTTCTCCTCCTCCTCCCTGTCAGAGGCCTTCATCTCCCCCTTCTCTCTATCTTTACCTTGTGAAGAGGACAAGGAGGATGAAGATGAGGAAGAGGAGCTGCCTCGCCTCTCCTCTGTGGGATGGCGAGGTGGAGGGACAGAAGGGGGAGCTGGTATCCTCCCAATGGCCCGTCCGGTGTTCTCGTACTCTGCTGAGGGCCCCTCGTAGGCCTCCTCCTCGGCGCTCATTTCGTATATAGCCGATGACTGGTTCTGGTAAAACTCTGGGGCCTCGTACTCGTTCTCCTCACAGTGATCCATCCTGGGCGAAAGAGTCAAACGGAGGTCGTCCTGGTGGTGGTGGAGAATGTCAAGGTGTGAAGCAGAGTGAGTGCAATTCCAACGGTGCCAATCTTATCAAAGAGCCCCCCAGGACTTTGGACAGGGATGGCAGGAGGTGATCCTTAAAGGAGAACACAACCAACTGAGAATACAATCGGATAAAATCCACTTTGAGCTCAATAAACAACTGTTTTTTATTTATTTCAATTAAGTATGAAAACTTACTATTGTTGCCTTAAAGCAACACTTACAACCAAAAAGCAATTGTGCAGCCTCTTGTGTCTACAGCTGCTTTCATTTGGATCATCGCTTGCACGTATAGTTACCTTCATGTCTCTGGTAAAAATGTTAGCGTTACTTGTCATCGAATAATCACATTTGTGGCCAAAGACATGTTTGCAGTTTAGAGCCGTAATAACGCACACGACTTGTTTCACCTACAGTGTTATTAACATGATTTGAAAAAGGTTTAGACTTAAAAATATAGCAAGTACACCTTGGAAGGTATCCTTATGACTTCATTATTTTATCTCAATCAAATCTAATTCTTTTTCACAGGTTTAATATATTTAAGTCAGTTTTCCACAGACCGACCATCACTTTCTGGAGGAAGATCCCTTTTTGACACGACACGAGGTTTAAGGACTCGTTCCTGCAGTGCTCCGACGCTGACAGGCATTGTCTCGGTCATGCATTTCTAATTTACACTCATTTAATTTGTCATAGTTGGCATATTTTTGCAGTGATTTCACTTCCCTCTAAGAACGCAACCCCGAGTTATTTAAATGTTTTATGAGATAGAACTGTCAGCTCTTGTAAAGTTAAATATTTGGTCGTTTTCAACTGAATTACAGGAGTTAGTGGAACTTTTCATTCCTCCACATCCTGTTTGTCACAGAAACCACCGTTGCTGCTTGACCTGTCAATCCAGTTACACCCCCAGCGGAGGGTGACGTCAAGTTTGCGTTAACAAGGAAAAAGACACACAGGTTTTAGTTAAAAATAAAAGCAGTGTATTTTTAGAAGTCATTCGTAAAACATTTATGAAGATATAAAATTCTATACAAATCATGCGTGAACAGTTTAGTTGGTATTCATGTGAGAATTTAGACTAAAAAATGGCGGTAATGTTGAAATATAGTAAGACGAGTTCCAAAGAGGGCTTTATTTTGAAATGCCCAACCGGATGTGTATGGAATAATGCTAGCTAGCTCGATGCTAGTGTGTCGCATGTCTTTTTTAAGGAAGTTCATTCATGATGCTGTTGTGACAGAAGTTTTACCATCGGCCCGGCGAGGAGGAGGAAATCTACCGTCTGCCCCACCGACAGGTAACCGTGTCCCACCGAACACCACCGCCGTAGCACCGCTGTGACTCCCGGAACAACATTAGCTGGGACATTAGCGAGCTAACAGAGGCTAAAGTAGCTGCTTCACTCATAAGGAAACTGATAAACTTTGTTATCGCTAATTTCATGTCACACATTGTTGGTGTGGGATGTGTTTTCAATATGGTTGTATTATTATGAGTCACTCTTATTTATTCATTGTTTAAAAGCTGGTGTGTACTCGTGTTGCTTTTCCACCTGTCCGCTTCATTTTCAGGTGTCACTTCCTGATTTGTTCACGTGTGTGTGTTTGTGTGTGTTTGGGATCACACATGTTTTAAATCATTTCACTTCATCGATATGCATGAGACAGATTGTTAAAATGTCAAATTTACTTCTGGATACATGACTTAATATAAATACTTCCAAACTGAGATGTTAATATTAATATTTGTAAATTGAGGGAAACACTAAAAAAGAGTAAAAATGTACAATTGACTTCTGGATACATGTGATTCTATGAAAAACACAAATGCTTCTAAACCTAGAGATGAACACAAGTTAATACACGTTTTTGTTTTCTTATTCAATATATTTCCTCCTCAGTTTGCAGCACTTCAGTAATTAGATTTTACGTTTGTAAGGCAGCAGTGACAGACTTAGGTCTTATAGGCGAATGAATGTAATCAAATAAGAGACGTTCGACATCTCTGTATTCCAGTCATGTCCAATTATCTAATCTAATTTCTTGAGATTTCCTACAGTTGCCTGGCTCTCTGAGATCACAGCTGGTGATTTAATTCTGAAAGCAAATAAGAAAATGATATTAAACAGGAGCTGAACAGGAAGAGAGTATGTGGGGATTATAGTACAAGCCCAGTTGTTGTGTAAAATAAACACTTTGCAGACAAAAAGTCATATTTTATCTTTTTTAATATGATTTTTAATGAAAATATTTATTTCAAACCAAGCTTGAATACATAGGACCCAGCTATGACAGGAAACATTGGTTGGCAGTTTTTGCTTCTCTCTGTGGCTCAGGTTTGGAAACACAAGTGTTGTGTAATTTAATGCTCAAAGAACTAAGTTGGAACCTACAAAAATAGCACTGATTTTAAAACAGTAATTGGCATATCAATGAGAAACGTATTGATTTAATATCAATATTAAAATAGTAAAAAATGTAACAGCTTCTAGTGGCAATTTTAGGGGCTTCCCAGATGTGTAAATCCCCTTGCGTTCATAGTTCATATATTGTGTGCAGTTGTGGCTCAGGAGGTAGAGAGGGTCGCCAACTAACAAGAACATATCGAAGCCCTCGATGAATGTGTGAAGGTGAAAGTATTGTAAACTTTTTAAATGGTCGATAAGATTAGACAAGTGCAATATAAACACAGTATATTCACCATTTCTCATCTAAATATTGTAGATATGTCTTTTGATTGGTTGTATATTAAACAGGATGTTGATGTGAAAGAAATCAAGTAAATCCAGCACCCGTAAGAGAGACAGGATGAAGGAATTTATTTACCTCACCTCCACCCAGTGGACGTCACAATGAAACCAGTTCCTCCACTTCTTCTGTACCACGTCATTGTAGGATTAATATTTTTTGCCTCTGGCCACACAGAGCACTTTGGCGACACTACGACAGATATGAGGCAAACAAGACTCGAGGCACGATATTCATTCATCACTCGTACTATATCTGGGAAGATTCTCGATCATCCAGGTCATGGTATCTTCAGGACTTGTACAAATGTATTCGGGCATCTGGACTTGCTAGTGTTTTGAAAAGTCTCCTTCAGTTCTAACTGACTCATGAGAGGTTTCAGCAATTCAACATGTGAGAGTCACTATGTTAACCAGACAGGTGGTGGACAACCCCTCCAGCAAGTGGATGTTGATACCTTTAAGTCATATCCCCACCTGCTATTGTGTAAATACCTGAAAACCTCCAACCACTCAGAACTGAAGAAGCCTCCTGGATGAGACAAGTCCAGTTTCTTAACTCACATCTGTACACGTGCACAACTACTTAAGCTATTGCTCGCTCAGTTTTAGTACAAGATTGGTCTGAAATCTCTTTATGTTGCCAGCAGGTGCAGTATGAAGTAAGTCTCACTTCCCTAAGAGATAAAGGAAGTACCAAGAATTATTTGACAGAAAAACTATTCTCACTTTCTTTCTGCATATTTCGCTAATGTGTGAATGTTGTCTAACCATAAGTCTGTTCTTCGTTTTTGTAGAATGACTCAAACCTTTTTTTTTTTTGGTCTGCACCCACACAGCTGCTGACATGACTCTAGATTCTAATTGTTTGTTTACATCTTTTCAGGATGTTACTTAAAGTGCTACTGGGCCTCCTGTGTGGCATCACAGCTTCAGTCGCAGGTGACGACGAGGCTCAGCAGGGCCCTCTGCCATTGCTGATGGTGTCGTTCGACGGTTTCCGGGCGGACTACCTGCAGAGGTTCCCCATGCCGAACCTGAAGCTCCTGTACAGCCAGGGGGTCCTGGTGGAGCAGCTCACCAACGTCTTCATCACCAAGACTTTTCCCAACCACTACACTCTGGTAACCGTGGTGCTTGCAGCTATTTTTTTAACAAAGTAAACAGATTAGTGAATCAGGTAGTAAGTAAATATGGAAACATGGCAACGTTGTAAACTGCCGCAGTCCAACAACATTTTAAAAAAACTGGACCAATTTAGTCCCATTGAAAAGTCATAGAAAGGAACACAAATCATAGTATATTTGCATAACGATGATTTCTTAATATCATGACTAACTACGTAGTGTATATTGTTGGTTTCCAGGTGACGGGGCTGTACGCTGAGTCTCACGGTATCCTCTCCAGTAACATGTACGACCCCGTCAGCCACAAGCACTTCCACGCCAGCCAAGACAAGGACCCGATGTGGTGGAGCAAAGCGCAGCCCCTGTGGATCACGGCGCTGGACTACGGCTACAAGACGGCGGCCATGATGTGGCCTGGCTCAGACGTGGTCATCAGCAACCGCACAGCGTCACACTTCTTGCTCTATGACTCTAACGTGACGTTCCTGCAGCGGGTGGGGAACGTGACAAAGTGGCTGGTGGGAAATGGAAAGGTAAACGAGCTTTGTGTAACATATAACGTTTTAGTTAAAGAGTCATTACTCTGTATTTTAACTTCTATTGGTTTGCTCATCAGTTTCTTTGAGACCGTAACAGCAGCAGCAGCAGCTATTATCTGACATTTTGGGTCATATCTCTTCCTCCAGGAGCCGGGAGTGAAGTTTGCAGCTCTCTACTGGGAGGAGCCGGACAAGTCGGGCCACAAATACGGCCCAGAAAACACAGCTGCCATGAGCAAAGTGCTAAAAGAGGTAGAGTCATCTGATAACATTTCTAAATTCACCTTGATCCTCACTCAAAACATTCCTTGTTGTACTCGCAGCTCTATTGTTTACACAGTTTGTTTGCTGACTGTTGGAGTTGGAGGTGAGGCTCTTTTCACAAGTTACCAGTTTACTGATAACGGAAAGTAACGCCTGTGCAATTATTTACAACAGCAGCTTAACTTTTGAGCAGAAAAACAAATAAAGGTGACGCAACAATATTAATTTCAGCTTTATTCCATTTTTCTCAGTTATAAAGGCCCTGGCTGGTTACTAATTAAACCGCTACCTCTGTGGCTTCATTTCATAAAAGGATTCAAACCCTTTTTATTGTGAAAAAAGTAAATAGTTGAAACAATCACTTCGCCTGCTGTGTTATCAGTTTGAGATGCATGTTCAGTTTCACTTTGAATTTGTCCTCTGTCTTTGCTCTGGTTAATGCCTGCAGTATTAGTTTTATTATCATCATTATTAAAAAAATAGAAGAAGAAACATGGTTGTGAACCTGGACAAAGTGTCTTTGGTGAGTTTACTCACATCCCTTGCAACAGCAGCAGCAGAATTTTCGTCCATGATATTTTATCAGTCCAGCAAATAACTCATTAGAGGATGAAGTTTCAGTGAAAATGGAATAGTGAAATTCAGTAAGCGTGGCTTATCACATTTGATGGATAATTACATTTGAGCCGAACTCCTCCTCCGGTTTCATCTGACCAGGTTGACGACAACATCGGCCTGCTCGTGTCGAGGCTGAAGTCGTCTGGCCTTTGGGGTCGCATCAACGTCATAGTAACCAGTGACCACGGAATGACTCAGCTGTCGACCGAGCGCATCATACGGCTGGACGACTGCATCAACCCTGACGACTACATGCTGGTGGACAGCTCGCCCGTCGCAGCCCTCATCCCACATAAAGGTAACCAGGTTTACATCAGCTAGCTCGACACAAACTAGCTTGCAAACAAACACATCACAAAAACATGTTTCATCATGAAGTCTTCACAGAAACGTTTATTGCTGTGCAGATCCGAAGGCAGCCTTCACTCAGCTGAGTAAGTGCCACACCCACATGACAGCATATCTGAAGACGGACATCCCTGATAGGCTGCACTACCAGAACAACAAATATATCCAGCCAATCATACTGGTTGCTGATGAAGGCTGGACCATAGTGCAGCGAGGGAACACGCTGTCGAGATGTAGGTCTCTCAGTTTATGTCATTACAGCTGCACTCGTTGATCATCAGACATTTGTTTACATGTGATGTGTGACCGTTGTCAAATATGTAAATGTAGCCAGTGTTTTAATCCCCTGAACACCTCAGGGGATGTTTGGCTGAAAGATTACAGGTTGATGTTAATGGGATATACGATATTCTACAATTCTACAGTTTTTAGTTGATCGGGAAACAAATACATTGTGTGTCTGCAGATCTAGTTGGACAACTTGTCTCTCATCACCTCAAAAAGTTGATTTTAGTCTTCCTGGAAAATGTATTTTTCTTTAATTTTATAAGTTAGAAGTTTCTGTCTTGCCAGTTTTTGTAGTAAAGCACTTCAGGTACTAAAATGGATTTAAATAAAAGTCTTATTATTACTAATAAACAAATATACATTTAAAGAGACAGTACCACCACCCACTAACTCTTCCTCTTCTTCTCTCCCTCAGTGGGCGATCACGGCTATGACAACTCCCTACCCAGCATGCACCCCTTCATGGCAGCGGCGGGGCCCAGCTTCCGTGAAGGTTATCGAATGGGCAATTTAAACAGCGTGGATATTTACCCTCTCATGTGCCATCTGCTGTCGGTGCCCCCGCAGCCCAACAATGGCAGCCTGACACAGGCTCGGTGCCTGCTGGCAGCTGAGACCTGCGAGGACCTTTCCCTGATTATCAGCCTGGTGCTGGGCATCTTACTGGTCCTCGCCACAATCACTCGTAAGCCCAAAGGATGGCAACACTATATTAATATTTCTTCTATCATTGCATAATGCAAACCAGAGAGGAGAGCAAGTTACTAGTTCCTTTTGTGTCCAGCGACCTTTGTCATGCTGTATAAAATTAATAAGGTTGCTTCGGGTTATTTGTTTCTTCATTTTAACTGTAGAAGAATGTACTGAATATCGTCAACTGATCAACAGACTAACAAGACTTGTCTCTCCAGTATTTTTCAGGTGGCGGAGAAACCACCGTCGGTCCCGCTCCCAACCGTTCCAGAGGCTGCAGGTTGACGACGATGAGGAACCCCTGTTTGAGTAAACCAGTCAAACCCGAGCGTCACAGACTGATCCGCGTCACTTATTCGAGCTCCAATAGGTACTTGCACTTTACCCACTTAGTCCACTGCCCTAGATGTCACACTGGCATGGGTGTACTGCATGTATTTGCATATACAAACAGCCTTCAAGCCAACTGACTCACAGGGCTGTATTCATAAAGCTTTCATGCACACAGAGTTACTACTGATGGAATTCAAAGAAAACAATAATGTCTTTGAAGGATTTATGTATTTGCTCTTAAACTACAACACAAACCACATGTATTTTCCCGCGCCTGCGTCTTCGCCTGCACTGCAGCAGAGGCATTTCAATGGTTACGCACTTGTCAACTTATTGAGCTAACAGTTACTTGTCATCTGTCAAGTCAATAGACTTTAATGGAGAGGGACGACCACCACTTTCACATTTCTGTACTAAAATGAATACAAAAGATTCCAGATACTGATGCTGCCATCGTGTCCTTTATCCATCATTTGGAACCAGAGCGTGTGCAGTAGCACGAGCCACAGTATCGATGTCCTGCCGACACACAAGCTCAGAAACCTCTGAACTTAAAAACAGTCCATGATCCAATCATCCAATCAGGTTCTGGTTCTTTTATTTCATAGCTGTTTGGTTCTTTCAAATAGATTGTATTGTTTCAAGTATTAAAATGAAGAGGCTACTGTACGTGTAGGCCTGTTTTAAAAATGACAACATTTAGTACTGCTTTTAGGCCACTTTATATTGGCTATTCCTAATTACTTTTTAGTTAAAACAGCCTATTCATAATCACGTCACATCTTAAAGGAGACTAAACTTTATGGTTTTATATATTTTATGCATCTCAGTCAGTCAGACCATTTTTAAAGAGTACGTCACACAACCATCCGACGCAGTTCTGTGTTTCCACGACCCCTTACGAGAAATCTTTCTGAGGTGATGTTTGTGAATACAGCCCCAGATGTGAAGTTGGACAAACAGCTGTGAACAGTTATGAGAGACTTGTGAACCTGTGATAAGAAACCAGTGGTGTTCTGAGGAACACTCATTTCAGATTTTTTAGATGCTTCTGATTCAAGAGATTTATTTAATATATTTCTGTGGGAACTGAAGGAAACTTCATTTTATGAGATTTTTTTTTTGTATGTGTACTGTAACTTTTTGTCAGAAGAGGGAGCCACTTACAACGTTTTTGTGTGGAAACTCTTATGATTGTGTTTGTTTAGATTTTAGTGTTTTGTTTGTTACACTGATACCGTCTCAAATCATCTCAATTACTATTTTATCTCATTATCTAGTATTATCTCAAACTCAAATTTCAAATATGAATTGATACATTTTTTTAAATTAAATTATAGTATAAAGGGTAAAAATCAAGTTTTCCTTTTTATTAGGTAACAAACCTCATTCAAATACAAATACACCACAAGTGGACTTGTATGTCGGGGTGTTGAGGCGAATTAAAAGGGAGAAGTCATACTACTAATATCAATATGGCCGCATTACTCCGTCGTACACTTGAGCCTGAGCGCTACAGAGAGAAGGGGCGTCACTCACCAAAAAATGGACGAATGAATTGTTGGTTTTGGTCTTTTTTAAAGATTTGTTGACAATCGCCACACTACAGAACATCACATGCTTCCAACCACACAGTGTGTCTAGTGATTTTATGTGTGTGTGTGTAAATTTGCCTCGTTCAACTGAAACTAAGGGAAAAAAGTCCAAATCCAAACTATTCTTATTCAGTTTTACGCCTCAATACGTCAAAATAATCCGATATATCACATGTTGGATCATTAGAGTTGCTGTTTTCCTGGGTTTGAAACGTGTACTGAACTATGCAATTTCTGTCTGTGCTTCTAAAGCCATTTTCAAAACGAATAAATGTCACAGAAAATCTGACTTTCTGCTTGGTTACTCAAAGAAACGTAGGAATAAATGGAAAGAAAGTGCGACACACGTTTGGAAAAATTAATTTATATTCCTTTATATTTTTTTTTCCCCCATAGCAGACACAATGTTACAATGTAGTAAAATGGTAAATATATAAAATCAAACTCAATACTGACACATACATTTCTGTATCATGTTCAAAACCAAATGGACTGTACATGTTTTCCATTTAAATCTGTTTTTATATCATTTAAAATCTGTCATCATTTCTATGTAGTTCTCTGTATCATTGTAAATCTTTGTCTCTTCACAGATAAATAGACTTTATTTTTCAGGAGGTATTGTAACAAAAATAACGTATTTCCTAACGCTGGCCGCCGAGAGCCACTGAAAATAGCTTTCAACTCTTCCCCAGAATCCTTTTACACAGAAAAAAACTGAAAACCAGAGATTTCAGAGCGTGTCTTCTTGTTTCTGTCCCGTTTACGGTTGGTCGGAAACATTCAGCGTGAATTTGAGAAGAAGATTCCTGAATGGTGTTTTTTTTTTTTTTCTTTAATGAGCTGACGCAGGAGTGGTTTGAACACGGTGGATGACGACAGCCGTCGTTTCTGTAGTGAAGTCAGGAGGTGTTAGCCAGACAGCCACTGCTCTCAAAGCAAACTGTACGATAACTGGTTTTCTTCCTCTCAGCTTCTTCCTTCAGGTTGAATGTGCTGAAGAATTTGAAGTTGAGAGTGAACATCTTTTCAAGCTACTTAATAACATTCAGAGACCAAAAGACTTTTTTTATCTAGTTCACGTAAACAAAATAAATAATGTCCTCACTTTTCTACGAGTATCTCACCAGAACCTTTTGAGTTTTACGACCAGCCCCATGTAATAAGAATTACTGGAATTTAATTTGCTGTGCTTACAACCTTAAAAATAATTCTTAGACATTTTGTGAAACATTCAATTTCTTGCTGAGAGTTAGATTTAGAATAATTGTACATGCTTTTACGCATTTATTTTTAAAGTTAAAGGAAATACCTCTAAAATAATATTTTTTGTACTTTTTGTGCTTGTTGAATTAAACTCTTAAATCATCTTTTTTTTAGGAATAGTTTTTCTTCTTTGATGGCCGTCTGGCAGATCACCTCTAAAAACTTCATCCTGCCTAAACATCTAATATCGGTGTGCTTACACTCAAGACAACACGATGGCACAGACTCCCACGAAAACACAGTTTCCAGTCAAGCCGTATTTTTCTTCTCTCGTTGTACATTCTGGGTATTTATAAAGAACATTTACTATCGGTACATTTGAACGAGCCATCTAAGCGAACTCATGGAACGTAGGAGGATTACCAGAATAAGGTATTTACAATCAAAAGGCCAACCACAGAAAATAAAAGCTACTTCTGCACATCAAAATCTCTAGAGCTACTATTTTTTCAAGCTGAAGAACATAGTAGAAAAAGAATGACCGTGACAAAATAAAAGCTCATGGTACATCTTATAGGTACATCCACGTTAAGGTTTGATTTGACCCTGCTCTGTGCTTTTAGTGTCCAGATCTGAGTCAAACCACAGAAATCGCCTTCAGTCTGAGAATTTTTGTTTTTGTGCCAAACCAATCTTCAGGATTTCAATTGCAGTTGAACTCAGATCTGGTTGAAACTGGTCTGAGATCAGAAACAGCGTCTGGCCTCGAGTTCGACAAAACCAAGATGAGTGATGATGATGCTCTCACAGCTGTGGACCAAGCAAGTAAAACTTTGGCTAAAAGAAGCATATGACACATTCACACACACACACACACACACACACACACACACACACACACACACACACCCACACCCTAACTACAGGCCTCATATGCTTTGCAGACCCTGATAATGGAACATTTGTGTTAATCTTTTCAATCAGATGAACATTTTCTCAGTTGCATCCATCATGAATCTTGACCTCGGGACTCCAAGTTTAGAAGCATTACACAGTTTTAAATTTGAACCCATCAACAAGCTTGATGGAGAAGAATAGTAAAGTAAAAGCATAAGAATAATCATAAATCACAGAGAAAAACCTACAAAAAATGTAAACAAATGGTTCCACTTTGCCACCTCCTCATTGTAAACTAACAGAAAGGTTGTAAGTAATGATGAACATAAGTACGCGTACAGTGATGTGGTATTTATTTGTAAAGGTTATCCAAGCCCAGAACTTTTCTGCCTGCAACCTTGCATAGCTGTGGATGTGTAGCCATACAATAACTGACTGGATTTGAATTTCCTCCAGTGGGCCTGGTTAAGGCTGCGGTTCTGTAGAGTGAAGAGAAGAAACTCGTCATTTGTAGCGTGCAGACTCAACTGTAGAGTCGGGATTCATGGATTGGATGGAACCTGAATCAAAAATGGAGATGACACCTGCAGTTTCTGAGGCTACAATCGAGTCTGAACGCCACAAGTGAATCGTTCCGTACAAAGAAGGATTTATCTATTTTTTTGGTTGTGTCAAACCTGATTTGGCTGTGTTAAACCTGATCTCTGATTGGCTGGAGCTCTGGGTGCAAAGGGGACATGTGGTTTGGGTCAGCGGGTGAGGGGTCAGCGCCGGGGGGAAATGCCAGTGGGACAGCTGCTCTCAGAGCTCAACATAAATCTCCCTCTAACAAGCCAGAAGCACATACAAAGCTGTGACTCTTCAATAGTAACCTTTTATTTTCCTATAGGAGCACGTGTGCCCTCAAATCTAGAACATTCATGCAAGAAATTCACGATTACAACCTGTGGAACGAACAGAAAATGTCCGACTGTGTTCCCTCGATGGCACATATTCGGCTGTAAGGACAGCGAGCCAACATGGTACGCTGTTTTCCTTTGACGTCTGTGCTCGAACACACTGAACCATGCTGAATGTACAGTGCATGTCCAGTTTAGAGTGTGTACCTAAGACAATCACCACCTTCCTGATGTTTTTGCACATAACCATAAAAAGAAATAACCCACCTCCACTTGTGTCGTGCGGTTAAGGCATTGTTGCTTTTTCACAGAGACGGAAGGTGTTGCTGTTTTTACGTACACTCTCCACATGAGGAGTCGGATTGATTGAATTACACCATTCCATCAATCTTAATGTGAAACACTCTTCACACACTTTTCTAAACATATTTGGCTAAATTCTTCAAACCACTGTAACCACAACTATACAAAAACCACCCAGCTTGACTCAATAGCACCATATGAATATTGTTCCCAAATTATAAAGGGGTGAGGGATTATTGGACATCAGTGTGTCAGTGTGTGTAAGAGGTGAGGTAGGGACATATCCCATGTTACACTACTTTTCATTGTGTGTGTACTCAGCATATCTCGCTGCTGCAGAAGAAAACCCTGTGTGTGTGTATATATATATATATATATGTATATGTATATATATATATATATATATTTATATATATATATGTGTGTGTGTGTCTTTGTGTGTGTGTGTGTTTGTGAGCATGTACACTAAGCACATCTCCCTGCGTCGGAGACTTGCATAGCTTCTGCAGGACAGGAAGAGCAGTTGTCCATTTGGACGGAGCCTTTGGCACAGCCTTGGCTGATAACTGAAGGCAGTACTCAATTCAAAGAGACAATCTGCCCTTATTGCACCATAAGTACATGTGTGTTTTCATATTTGCACCATATGAATTGGGATTAGCAGCCAATTGACTCTTTAGCTTGAGCGCGTTGCACCATATGAACACTGTTGTTGCTGCTGCGTCTGTCGCGCGTTTGCACTGAAACTACTCCTAGCGAGTCTTTTGTTTGTTTTTGAATCAACTAGCACCGCGGAAAAGTAATGTAAGATCGCTCCTTGTTCATATTTGTGTTTAAAGGGATACTTCAACATTTTTGTGCCAGTGTCCTTGACTCTGTTCAATAACAGCTGGTTCCCACTGTGAAGGGTCGCTAGTGATAAATCTTGAGGGATGACCACACTTTCTGTTTTCTGTGTCCGCTGATAGTTTCGGTCACACGTACTTCCGAGGGTTGGCTTTAGTTTGGTGTTCCACGCTACATTCCCCACGTTACATTCTAGATTATCGGGTGCTTGATGACATTTAGGACATTTTTGCTGAATAACTGAAGGTCAGTTGGCCAATTAAGTTATAATTTTACGATTAATTCAGCACAGAAAACAAAAAAGCAGCTTCTAGCCTGTTGTCAACCTGGAGAAAGGTATCCCAATTTGACCCATCTGGACAAAAAACTAAACACAATATGTTGAATTACCCCATTAACACTATTCATCCACTCTTCTCTTCCACCTGCTCTATCCTCTTGGAATAAGAGCATGTGTGTCTTCGTCTTTAGTAATGCAACTATCTGAAATGGCTCATGGCCGGGTTTCACCTCCTCTGCCGCTTGTTGTGAGGCATCCAACGGCTCTTTCACTACTTTCCAAACCCCTTGTCGCACCTCGCCGCCAAGTTGCTAAAGGCGGCCTGATGACGGCACGAGATTTCAGGAACGACGTTCCTGTCGACGGGCTGATGACTGATAATTCAGCTCATTTGTTGTCGCCTGCCAATGTAACAGCTTGGATTACAGGGATAAACAAACAAAAAATGAAATCACGAGCCACTCATCACAGCTCAGCCGTGGGTGGCTTTGGAGGAGTCGATGCTGGACACGGCACAAGAGGAGACGAGTCATCGGGAAGGCCGCGACAACTGAAGCACAAAACTGTTTTACGCCAGCTTCACTGGCAGCACCATGTGAACACGGGACCGGCATGATGAGGAAATCACACACGGAGAAATGTAGCAGAGAGAGATCAAAAAGAATTAGTCTTACTCTGTTGCAAACTTGAATTTCTCTCAGTTTGGCCATTCTCCAAACAGGTAAGCACTTTTTTTGTTGTTGACCCCGAGATCAGGTCCACATGCATAAAGAATCTTAAACACTTATTTTTACTCTAACATCTTAAATACTTTAGGTATTTTTAATGTTTAATGGCCGACTTTTGGCCCGAGCTTCATAGTTAGCGTACTAACATCTCATCTAACTCTAACTCCAAAACCATTGAGAGGCTGTCGCTCGCTGCATCTTTAAGTTTTGTCTGTTTGAGTGTGCGTTAGATACAAATCACAATCCTCTGTCTCGTCCCATCATTATCTGCCAGTAAGTCGACAACGACGTCACGATACGTAAAAAGCCTCCCTTCTCTACATAGAAAATATATACACAACCTTTTGACTAGACTAACGACAACACGTTCACAAACTCCTGTTTTTAAAAAGTGACGTTTGGTCTTTTCTTTGTCACGTCTTTTTATTTTACCGAAACCCGTGAAGAGTGTGAGCGACGCAACATAAACGGCATGCGGTGGTTGTTGGGAAACTGAGCTCGCGTTTCTTATTTTTTGTTTTCTTCACAGCAGAGTGTGGACGTGCGAAATCAAAGAAACGACGACAGATGAAGAGCCATCAGAGGAAAGACGGAGGGATGAAGAGAGAAAGAGATGGACTCGCGCTGAAGCAGCTTGTTGAGTCGTAGGGGTCGCAGGTTCCCACGAGGAGTGTGTGTGTCTGTGGGTCAGGAAAGTGTGGATATGAGTTGAAGTGTGTCCGATTGCTTTTGTATCTGTGTGCTTATACCAAGTGACCATTGTGAGTGTGTGTTTATATATCTTCTCTAAATCTGAACATCCATGTGTACAAATATCTTTTCATGGTGGCACGTGTGCTTGTGTGTACTGATATATGTGTGTGTGTGTGTGTGTGTCAGAGTGAGGACTCGTACTGTAACAGTTCATACAGTAGGGGTCCATCACGGTAGCGGATACCCACGGCAGCTGGCGTAATGTACTGCAGAATGTTTATAGTCCTCCGCAGGCGCCTGTCTACGTAGTGGGCGTCCCACGCCGGGTAACGCTTCCTCGGCATGTCGATCTTTATGAGCGGCCCTCCTGGCTTGATCATTGGGGGCGCCGACCTCACCTGGAACACGGGAAGACACGTCTCGGCCACATCCTCTTCCGTCTGTGACTTGGTCATGTGGGCTGGGGTGGGCGGGGCGGTCGGCGGGGCAGATGGGGGCAGAGGGAGACCCCAGAGCAGCTGTGCACAGCAGGTGGAGGCGGGACTCGGCTGCATGTGGGCAGTGGCAGGGTGGAGGAAGCCGTAGTACAGCAGCATGACCAGGACGCCCCCGGCGAACGTCAGGTAGACGCTGCACAGTGCTGGGAAGGCGTAGGAGTCGGTCAACACCGGATCCCTGTAGGCGTACCTGCAGGAACACAAGGGTTTAATCTCATTTGTGTGTGTGTGCTCTGTAAACCTCATGGTAATTAGTTCTTTTTGATTTTTCTCAGATTCTCTTTGGACTCACCACAGCCCAGTGAGGATGGTGTTCTCCGCCAACACCACGGTGTAGTACGCCACCATTCTGTACCGTGTCTGGCCCTCCTTCACGTTAAACCAGCAGAAGATGTAGACGATGCCGACCACCATGTTGAAAAGCACCTCCTCCCATTTGGACATGCAGAAGTCGGTGCCGCCGTGCACGACCCAGAAGGCCATGGCGCACCAGTGGAGCACCACGAAGATGCCAAAGTAGATGTGGAAGAGGGAGGCGAAGAGGGCGAGCGAGAGGACGCGGGACGAGATGGTGAAGAGGCGCCAGAAGAGGTGCAGCAGCGCTCCGCGGTAACTCATGCCGCGCTGGTCGTCACGAGAGTCGCGCAGGAGTTTGTGGTAGGAGGCCAGGACCCAGGCGAGAGACAGGAGGGAGGCCAGGGAAGAGATGCCTACAGAGACAGAGCAGGGTTACGAGAGGCTTCTTTTGCTTCTTTTCTTTCTGACTCAATCAATCAGAACAAAGTCGAGTCATGATTTTAAGATTTAAAAATATATTTTGAGTCACTGGGGGTGTAATGATTGGAGCACATTCTTAAATAAGAGGCAGTGTGTGACGCAGCAGAAACATTTGACACCTGATGGTAGGAGTCTAAAATACAAATTGTCCCAGCTCCTGTCAGCATCCACCCCCTGCACTAGTCACATATTTGCATTGGATTAGAAGGTGTCCCGAACCTCCACTGATGGGGATGAATAACACCAGTGGGAGGCTGCCTGATACATCGCCTGCATGAATAAGGAGAGGAGGCTGATGGACTTTGCTTAGCACATCCCCCGAACACTTCTGATTGTGCTCGACTACCTGATCAACCCCCACTGTGTGAAAACCCACAGCAGCACCATCTGCAGCCACAAATGACTGAGAACGAATGTGTGCAAATTGCTAATTAGTGCTTGTGCAGCTGTTTATTTGCTGTTTTATTTGTGGGTGTTGTGTTTGTAAATGTGGCAGGAAGTGGGTCGCCCTCGGCTTCTCAGACGCCGTGCTCCACCTACACTGCAGCGTCTCGGCCCGGTTCTCCTGGAACATGATGCACAGCTGCAGGACCAGCTGAGGCGCCGACTCCAGGAAGGTCTCCAGCAGCCGCAGCATGTTGACGTCCGCGTACTCGAACATCATGGCCCAGTACCACCGCCGCTGGTACTCCTTCTGCCGACGGGACATGATGCCCAGATACAGCGTCCTGATATACCTGTACAGGGTCGGAGGTGAGAGTGTTGATGCCAGATATTCTTATCTTATCAATCTTACTGTTTTCAGGCTCTTTCTATGCCACTGATTGATCATTTTGTCAGTGGATAGAAAATGAATCTGCAGATATTTTGATAACTGTGATCGTTTCATTCGTTTACACAAATATTTCCTGCTTCTCAAATAATACACTATGACAGTATAGTATAAATACCAATTCATTGACTTTGGTTCTCACTCTTCTCGCTTCACTTTGCTTTATTTGATAAATAATACAAATTAAAACCATTCTGAACTTCCATTCAAAATGCATCCAGGTTCTATTAATGGTCCGATCACAAATATAGAAACGCTTGGTTGGAACAAACAGCCGTGAGAAGATCTGGATCCATACATACTGTGTGGATCTCTAGAAGTGCAGCACATGTGGGTGGGATGTGGGCAGTGATTTCAATTAAAAGTGCCTGAGGGCTTTTGCAGAGAAGGTGTGTGCATGTGTGTGCATGTGCTCATAATGAAAATCCTCCTCCTTCCCAGTGTGTGCATCACTACTGTACAGTGGGGGTCTCCATGTATACGTGCGTTCCTGGGTGTCATCGAGTGCGTGTGTTTCTGCGCTCCTACATAATGCATGGTTCTGTATCTACGCCCCATTACAACCATCTGGCATGAAACATATGAGCTTAATTCACATTTCATAAATAATGCACCATCTATAGGAAAATGCTTACATGTGCACGCAGGAGCCATTTAAAGCTGATTTCATGGATTTTGCAGCTTTGAAATGACAGAAAGGCCAAAATGCTGTTTGTCCTTGACTGGAGAACAATGAAGGGTAAAAAGGCAGAACATTCTGTTTGGCTTTTTTCTAACCGTGAGAACAGGAAGTCCTCTCAGTGGCGTTCAAGAGGAGGATTGAATCTCTCCTGTGTGGCGTGGCAGGCGAACGAGACGGCCTTTAAACATCTCTGTGTGGAGGGATGTAGTTTGAAAAACCTGTGTACCGAATACAGTAGATCTTCATCCCCCACCACTCTCACTCTTTCCCTCACTCCTCTTGCTCCTTTTTCCTCTCCCCTCCCCCCGTTCCCTCCGACTCTGCATGTGCAACCTCTCTCCCTCCTCCTCCTCCATCCTCACCCCTCCTTTCTTCCACAGCCACTCCATCTCTAAGCAATCTGTCTCAATCAGGCCATATACCATTTCCTTTGCGACACCACCACCAGCATCACCACCCGTACCTCCCTCCTCCCTCCTCTTCTCCTCCTTCCTCCTTCACCCTTTCTCCTCCACTTCCTTCAGGTGGGAGAGTCTATTCCGCAGGCCGGGGGGGGGGTTGTGATGATGACTGGGTGGGGTGGATGGAGGTAGATGAGAGATGTGAGTGTGTGTGTGGGAGATGTTTTAACCCTACAACCAAAGAGGGGCCGAAGTGGATTAGTGTAGCAGGCACAGCGGGATGTAAACACACACAGACACACACAGACACACACACACAGACACACACAGACACACACACACACACACACACACACACACACACACACACACACACACACACACACACACACACACACTCACACACACACTGTACTCTCCCTGCTGCCTGCCCAGAGGCAAGTGGACACCATTAAGGAGTCTTCTCTGAGAGAGTGCTGGGGAGGGAGAATCAATGTCGTTGTATAGAGGCTGAAGACAAGCAAGCATACACACTACTACTGCCATTACTACTAGAGATGTAGTATTACTACACACACCTGCACAAGCAAACACACGCAATATATCACACGAGGAGCGAGGCAAGGAATCTACGGCTGCAGTAGAATGAAGCGCGTGTGTGAGACTGTGTGTGTTTCTGTTTTCTCCTGCCAGAGCTATTAGCACTACAATTAGCACCCTCCCTTGTCCAACTGTGTGTTTGTGTGTGTGTGTGTGTGTGTGTGTTTGTGTGTGTGTGAGAGAGAGAGAGCGAGCAAGATATGTTGCCAGAAGCACAGATGCTTTTCCTCCATGTACTCTCTCCATGCTCGCTGACATGGGAAGAGCCGTGGCACCATTTTTCCCACCGGTCTCTCTCTCTCTCACACACACATGCACACACTCACACACTCACACACACTCACACACACTCACACACACACACACACACAAACACACACACACACACACACACACACACTGATTCCTCTTTTCTCCATCCACCATCCAGAGCATTGACACTGTCCTTGGTGCTGAAATGTATTTTACTTTCTCTTTAATTAACACATGGAGCTGAAGAGTTCAAACAACCACCACTACTTCAACCTTTTTCAACTTTTCCTGGAAACTGTCAGGAAACTCTTGGAAGTGTGTGTGTGTGTCTCTGTGTGTCTCCCCCAGTCTGTGTGTGAAGTGCTGGGGAGGTCATCCCTCTCTCCTCCTCTCCTGCCTGTCAGGATGAAGCAGCCCTTCTCCTCCTCTGCTCACATTGAGCAGACACACACTCCACCCGCCAGCGGCAGGAAGAGTGTGTGTGAGGGGGAAATTAGTGTGTGTGTGTGTGTGTGTGTGTGTGTGTGTGTGTGTGTGTGTGTGTGTTAAAAGTGTTGATAGGTGAGGTTCCGGTGTGTGTTGATGCGCCCCTACCTCCATACTTGTCCCAGCTGGAGGATGTGTATGATGGCCTGCCACAGCCAGATGGTGGCCAGCTGCAGGCGGTCCCTGCCGGGGTACAGGCACCCCAGAGCCACCGCGCCCCGCTTACTCAACCCCTCCACCTCCCCGAGCCCCCCGCCGGTGTAGTCCTGCACGAACCAGCGGAAGCTCAGAGTCTGGACCAGCACCGACGGCACCAGCACAAAGAAGAGAGTGAGGCCGAACCAGAGGAAGTCCTGCCGGCGGTAGTAGTCCACCGCCAGGCACAGGTCCGTGCCAACGTCCCAGAAGAAGACGAGGAGGGCGAGGATGATCCAGAGGCAGTCCAGCCACAGCTGCTCCCGGGGCGGGCAGTGAGTCTCTCGGATGCCGATCCCTCCGGCGGGCTGGCCCCCACCGAGCAGGGAGCCGAGGCAGGCGGAGCGGCAGCCCCAGTAGCAGGCGGAGGAGCGGCAGCACTGGCAGATGTGGATCGCGGCGGAGTCCAGCGGCTCCTCGCCGTCAACATCGTACAGCTGCGCGAAACCGCCTCCGCACCCGACCCCGGCTTTGCCGCCGTCCGACTGCGCGGCCATGTTCCCCTTCCCGCTCCTGCCCTCCTGCGAAACGCACGGTAACCGCACCGTGGTGCTTTCTCGCGGGGCGCGGACACCACGTCACTTCCCACAAACCCGCTGCCTCGCTCCCTGCTCACGCGACGCGGCGACTGCTGTGACTCTTTCCCGCCCGGGGCGCGAGGAGCCATCAGAGCCGGCGGCCGCGCGACGGCGGCTCCGCTTCTTCTGCGTCCGGTCGAGGCTCCGCCACCGGGCGCTCGTGAGCAGCAGCGGAATCGGTTTCTGTTCTACTCCCGCAGCCCCGCATCGTCCCGTCCTGCGCGCGCGGTCATCTAGGGCGACGGGAGGCTATGACGTAATTCATCTCCCGCTGCTCTTAAGATGCGCGTGTGTGTTTGTGCGCGCACCGGACACCAACTATCCCTAAACCACGACTCGTGCGTAACCGGAGACCCCCCGACTCCCACCACTCAGTCCACCCGCTCCCAGCTTGCAGGCTCCCGGCATCACCTGCAGCCGCTCACCCGCTCCTCCTTTCTGCAGCTCCTGCTCTCTGCAGCTCGCTCTCTCTCTTTCCCCACCTCTCTTTCTCTCCTCCACTCTCTCTCTTTCCCTCTCCCTCACCCCTCTCTTTCTCTCTCTCTCCCTCCCCCCCTGTCTCTCCTCTCTCTCGCTCGCTCTCCTCCTTTCTTTCCTCTCTCTCCAATCTCCTTCTTCTCTCTCTCCCCCTCCCCACTCTCTCTCAGTCCACCGTCTACCGACAAATGCACATCTGCACGCTGGCTCGTGCACGTGCAGTGGGGTCTCGCCCACTGCTGCTGTAAAAGCTAAACAGTGATTGTTTTCTCCTCTGAAAGAGGGAGGAGAAATGAGATTTCCACCTTTCATGCATTATCCCCCTCCATCCCTCTGCACCCTCTCCATCCATCCCTCCATCATCCCCTCCAGTGGGCTGATTGCCCTGTGGCTCTGCCAGACTAATCAGCCGGAACATATGTGTATGTGTGTGTGATCCCCACCAGGCAACCCAGGGATCACACACACAGGGATCTAGGAATGTGAGGAACTTTGATGGACAGTGTGTGTGTTTGAGAGACAGAGAGAGAGAGAGAGAGAGAGAGAGAGAGAGAAGGAACCAAAGGAGATATAAAGCTGAGGGGCCGAGAGAGAAAGAGGGATGGATTTTGGAAGGATTTAGGAATTGGATTTGAGTGTGTGTTTTGTTTGTGTTTGTGTGTCCCTCTGTGTGTGTGTGTGTGTGTGTGTGTGGGACAAAGATAGAAAAGATGATTCAGGCTGAATCGGTTCAAAAGGATGAAAAGATTGTCAGGAGGAAGGAAGAGACGAAGATTTGGGAATTGTTGGATGGAGAAGGAACGATTTGACTTACAGAAGCATGAAAAAGAGAAAACGTGATTTATTGCATGGAAAGGGAAAGAAAAGAGAAAAATGTGGAAAATGTTTAGGGGTTTTACGGAGAAGGAAGTCATGAGGGGCAATGAAATATGGATTTGTTTTGAGGATGATGAAGGTCAGAGCAGGAAAATGAGGGATTTGAAGGGAGGGATGGATGAGCAGAGGAATGGAAAGAGTGAAATGTAAATGTATATAAATCTAAATTGGCTTCCTGTATGTTGCTTTAATAATAATCCCCCCTGATAAAAGTGCTACGTTAAATTGAGATGAAATGCACATGTTCCCACATGCACACACACACACACACTTAGAAATATGCAAGCATGCGTGCACTGCATCTCTTCCTCGTTCTCATGAGCACTTTCTCTCTCTCCCTCTCTCTCTGTCCATTGGAGATTAGCCTCTCTGTTGTCATGACAACCTTGGCTGTGGGGTTGAAGGACAGGGAGAGGGAGTCGATGGTTGTATCGCCGTGTGTGTGTGTATGTGTTTGTTTGTGTGAGTGACAGCAACACTGGACTCACGTCTCTACATCTCTCAAGAAATTTAGGAATTTAAAAAATGTCGAGGTTTGACGTTGTGTCACATCTGCCACATCTGGACTCCAGAGAAACTCGAACTTTTCTTCTCGATTAAACATGATGGCATCTCCTGGACACCAGATTTAGAAGAGAAACCATTGCAGCTGCGTTCCCACACTCTACGATACAACATTCATCCCAATGAATTAGCAAAAAACCCCAGCGGCTCCTTGTTTGCTGACGATTTGGCACCTGGATCAGCAATAAACCTCAAAAGATCAAAACAATGACCTTGTTCTGAGCTGATGGGAATCAGAGAGATACAGTGATAGAGTTGAATTCAGGCTGAGAACGAGGACAGAGCGTCAGTCAGTAATTAATGTTTTGTTTTTTTTCCTCTGTTCACTTGAGTATTCAAAGGCATCTTATACGTGTCAACATTTTTGCCTCAGCTTCTCTAAGACTTTAGAGGAGAAACGCCACATAGGGCTGAAGGTAATTGGCTGATTTGAAGAAGCAGCCACACGGAGTAAAGAGCCGAGTTTCAGAAGCAACAACACTGAAGCCATTGTTACAAAAACACAGTTTATTTGCTCTAAATAGCGATTGCACGGTAGACGACCATGCGAGCACAGTAGGAAGCACTACATTCTCATTAGTTTTGGATGGAAATGAAATTAAAATAAGTCTTTTTAACAGCGTTCTATTTATTCATCTCCCCTTTATGTGCTGCCTTTCTCAACAGACTTAAATTGTACTTAAAGTATCATCAGTCAAGGTATTTACTGTATATGTCTGACTCCTTCCATGATTTCTGCACATAAGCACAAAGAGGTCTAGAGTTCAGTGAAACCCCGGGCTTCATATACATTACACGTAGAAAACAATTCCTCAACATTATCATCAGTTTTGCTTCTAAATATGTTAAGCTGCAGAAAATGTAAATACTCATGTAAAGTAAATACATATACTTTTATAAAATGTACATAATTACTTTAAAAAAGTAATTATATCAATAAGTCCTTTTATTCATGCAGTTGGGGATATTGATGTGACACCATTTTTAATTTGAAACCAAAATGGTGGAGGTGATCATATGTATAAAATCCTATTTGTCTTTGTGATGTTGGGGGTTCATGTTTTGAGGGGCACACAAACACACTGATGAGGAATCGACACAAAACAGACGACCTTCAGTGACCTTCGTTATTTATCCGAGCTGGTTTGAACTGACTGTCTGTGAGTCAGTTGTTCCTTCTGCACCTCAGGTGTGATTATGAGAAGGAGCTCTCTAATGTTAATGACTTTCTCGCTTCTTTGTCTAGAGTGAAGGCTCTTCAGGGGGTCTGGTGCCAAGGTCAACAGGCAGAGCTGCAGCGAGCGAGCGTAACCGTCACAGACACAAGGGTCAACTCAGGTAGAGTGCAATTTATTATTTATGAAGAGATTTTATGAGCGCTGGTTGGAAGCATGTTGATTTCAAATGCAGCTAAACAGAGTCACGGAGACTTGGTGTAAAAACTGTAAGTTTAGGCTCAAAGAGAGAACTCGTGAGCTGCTGCAGGAGTCTGATGCTGCATCATTCAGCGAGGACAGCGAGTTCAGTTTGTGAAAAATGCAGCCGGACTGCTTCGCTGCTCCGAGTCGTTACAGACACAAGAGCAGAGCAGGAGGCTTGTTAACAGCAGACATTTATATTTTAAAAAAGCTTGTTAGATTTCTGCTGAATTCAAAACAACAAGAAGAGCTTCAGTTGATTTCAAGCTGAACAGTAAAAAGAAGACTCGTCACTAGCTTCTTGCTGCGATGGGAAAAAAAGAATATCGCTCAGGTTAATTGAAGCATCGTCTCTGATTGACCGGTGAACTCTGGCTTCCCTCGAGTGAAAGCTGATTTAAAATCCTGAGATAACACGTCCCCAACGTTTCATTTTGTCCTTTCTCCATGGCTGCATCAACCATTTATAGGGCCTCAGGGAAAAAATGACCTGCTTGGCCCCCGTTTCTTAAATTCTGCCACCACAGACTCATGGATGGAGGCACTGACTGCTCCCCAAAAGTGAAGCATGAACCCCACCTCCTCCATGTTATTGATTGGGATTAGTCAAAACTTTCTGTGGTTTTAGGTCAAATGTGATCTTTCAACACTAGCTTAGTCATTAGCAGCTCAGTGTAAGTCAATGTTAATACCAGTTGTGGTGAGGGCGAATTACATCACTATATAAACTGACAGTGATGAGTCATCTCAACACTCCATATGTTACCTCCTGATTAATGCAGAAATGTGTGAAGTCATAGTATAGCGAGCAGATGGGACTAGACAACATCCACCTTCCACATGGATAGCTGCTATCAGAGTGACGGCTTATACTGCTGAAAAGTAATATATAATAGTATTTTGACATTTCTGAGCATAAGGCAGTTTGTTTGACATCTGGGCTCCTGCAGCCATCAAACCATGAGAGTGCCACATCCTGTCTTTGACTTATCACACGGCCCCACGCATCAGCTCTGGTGTTAGATTGACTCATAGTCATGTCTGACATCATTAATAATCAGCGTGAGTGATGCGTAGAACAAATGCGTCACGTAACAGAGAGTCAAGGTGCAAGAGATTCAACCTGTGTGAAAAAAAGAAAATAAATTGCCAGCGGGTGTTTACGACGTGTGAGGAGAAATAATATTGGTCTTTTCTTTCGTTGATGGAACATGATGTGAAAAATGTCCCCGTCGCTGTGATGGCAATTATCTGGCAGTTATGAGAGACTGTGGTGTGAGTACGGAGGAGTGAG
The DNA here is from genome assembly GCF_024713975.1 of Paralichthys olivaceus. Lineage (NCBI taxonomy): Eukaryota > Metazoa > Chordata > Actinopteri > Pleuronectiformes > Paralichthyidae > Paralichthys > Paralichthys olivaceus. The sequence goes on from NC_091116.1 coordinate 5,333,207, forward strand.
GCACGCTGCAGCAAACAGTCACTGCAAGTGACGGAATGTATTAGACGCCACAATCTGTTGGGTTGTAAATATTTTCACACGGATGACAAGCAGTCGGGTCTTTTTGACACCAAAGGGTTAAAAAACATGTCTGAGAAACAAGTGAACATTTCCACTGCTGTTTTTCAAATTTACTGTGAGCACAACATTTTCATCTTTAAGGTAAAATACGGAAAGCTTCCTCCAAGATGTCAGTCTCAACTATGTATAATATAATAGTATAATAATAAAAAAAATAGGATATTGAGTCTAAAAATAAAAGTCTATGAATAGTGTAATTGCAGACTGCTGGTAGATCATGTAACTTGCAAATATGGGTGAAAAGTGAAAAGTGTGTTTCTTATTCCACATGAAACAGTTGCAAGAAGGATTTTTGCTGTTTATCCAAAGCTTCTCCGGGCACTTGGTGTTGGTGTGTGACAGAGAAATCCACACTTCCTTTCACTCCTGCGTCTCAAAGGTCCTTAAGTGAACTTTGTCACCGCAGATAGAAGCCGACACTTTGTGCTTTTCATTTCCAATCTGTGTAACTGACGAAAACACACGTGGACGACTGCAGCGGCACAGAAGGACAAAAACTGTTTTCGTTGGAAAAGGACAGATTAATGCACGATGGCGAGATCAGACGCGACTTGTTGTCTCTCTACTGTGCGTGACTGGGAGGTAAATTCAAAAATACAGGTCAAGGTTTGTTTCGTTTGCGTGAGCCACTGTGCACAACCAAGATATCGTCCGGCACATACACCCCCTTAAAACAGCAACTTTTAAAAAATGTCTGTTTTTATAAAAATTACAGATATCTGATTCAAATATTCAAATTATTGAATTTAAGATTGAATAGCAGAAGTAATTCAATACAGTATGTTGATATAACTTGTAAATAGTTATTTTATTTATATTTTTTTCTCAGTCTCCAGATTACGAGCCAGCACTTCCTGTTTCGGAGAAGTCCAATCCCCTGACGCGTGACATTGACCGAGCTTCAGCCAGCGGTGTTGTGAGGATGTTACAGGCCTGTGACGCCCAAATGTTCCAAGAAGAGACAGAGGAAACCTACCAGGTGCAGGTTTTCAACATAGACTGTATAAAGATGGACGTTTCTCAACTGTCGTCAGTATTTATCAGCAGTCTCTGATCTTCTATAAACCATGCGTGGACATTAAATTGTAAAAAAGGTGTATTCCAAACATTTTGCCCTCATTTGAATTTCATTTTTAGAGGCTTTTCAGTGACCAAGTGGTGAAAACGGTGCTGGAGGTCGCACAGAGGGCGGAGCTCCTCCTCCAGGTACTACATCTCTGCCTCCCTGTGTGTGTCTGTGTCTGCTGGTCGCTCAGGCGTGAGGTCAAAGTGTGTCCTCTTGTTTCTATAACAGGATCCTCGGGGCAGCCTCGTTGTGCTGAGTGGATGTGGGACTTCTGGTCGACTGGCTTTTCTCATGGCGGTAAAGATCCTGACATGCTCCTCATGGACAGCTTCACTACAATTCGGCTTCTGACTTATGAGATTATATTAAAAAGACATAAATTCACATTTGTCCTGTTTGTTTCAGGAATAACAGGAAAATAACAAATGACTTGTTGCTGTGTTCTATGTTTTGTGTGTACATTGTGTGTGTTGTCAGTCAGGCTTCAACAGAGAGCTTAAGAGGCTGAACCAGAGTTTGGTTTATTCCTACATCATCGCAGGAGGAGACAGGTGCTCGGCAAGCTGTTATATGTATAATCGAAAATAATTAATATAAATATATGGTCTGTTATGATGAAGTCAGTTATGATGCTTCTTAGCTTTAACGTTCTCTGGAAATGTTTGCTAATTATTTTAAATTACAAAGAAATTAAATGTACATTGTTGTGATAAGAATATGTTTCATTAAAACATATTCTCTCATTTTCCACAGAGCTTTACTTTCCTCCCAAGAGGCTCCTGAAGATGACCCCATGTTGGGCATGCTCAGTCTGAAGAAGGTCAGGGATAGTTTGTGTGTGTGTGTGTGTGTGTGTGTGTGTGTGTGTGTGTGTTTGTGCATATTTTTTATTTTTTTTTGACCATTCCATGTTTTTGATCCCCTGCAGGTGTGTGAGGGAAAGAAGCGAGTCTTGTTCATCGGCATTTCCTGTGGATTATCAGTAAGGAAAAATCTAAATCTACATTGTGAGCTTGTAAACCTGAAAATGAACTCAATCCAGTTCATGAACAATTTAAATTATTCCTCCACAGGCTCCATTTGTGGCAGGTCAGCTGGATTTCTGCCTGCAGCACCCAGAGATCTACACTCCTGTGCTGCTTGGCTTCAACCCTGTGCATCAAGCCAAGTGAGTACAGGTTCCTTTCATATTATATCCTGTGAAGAAATTATGAATCATTTGGTATAAAATGCCACTTTGGGATTGATAAGGTCTGTTACGTGTGTAGGGATGAACCCATACCTGGCTGCACATTCACATTTCGCAGTGTGGTTGAAAGGATGCAGGATTTAGTCAAAACTCAAGAGGCCTTCCTCGTCAACCCGGCAGTTGGGGTGAGACTCATAACGCTCTTGTGCTCACACTGGAATTTCATCTCAAACTGTTCAGGTTGAATTTGTGTCAAAATTAGAAACAAGGGAGCTGTGTGTCGCTACTACAGTCACTGACTCTCTCTCTGTGTGTGTGTGTGTGTTCAGCCAGAAGCCATCAGTGGCTCTTCCAGGATGAAGGGTGGCAGCGCTACTAAGATTGTCCTGGACGTCATCTTGTCTGCTGCTCATGCTGCGACCTTCACAAACACGCCCATCACACACAAGTGAGCACGACACTGACAAACATCTGAAAATGTCCCACGAATGAAAAAAAATGAGGCTTTAAAAACACTGAAATGAGGAGGACACTTTATTTTCTAAGATCCCAGTGAAAGTGCACTGGGTCTCATATTGATCCTCTGTCATGTTCTGGATCAACCTCATAGCACCTCAACTCTCTCGTCTCCCAAAGGTCCAACATGTCGTTTCTTAAGTGTGTCTCTGTGTTGACATTTCTCACTAACAGCCACCTGAAAGATCTGCTCCTGGCCCGGACAAGCTTTTAACATTACTACTGCTCCGTGCATTCAGACGTGTCGCTACCTCACTGTACATTCACACCCTTTTTTTTTTGTTTGTTAAGGCAGCAAGTTGAACATCATCACAAAAGCCAAATTCATTGTGTTTCTATTGTGTGTTGCTGACCTCTACAGGTCATGGTAGAAAAGAGATTCTGTCTAATTACATTTTAGTGCAACAGCGTAGAAATAACCAATATTGTACTTACACTATAAAGTAAACGGTGCAAGTGCATTTATGGAATTTTGCCCTAATGCACAATTTTCAAGTGTAACACCACAAAAAAGTTTGCAGCACATCTGATGTCGCTGCGTACCTGCCTGTAAAGCTTCCTTGTTTTTTCCAACAGGGGAATCGTGCAGCACATGAGAGAATATGAAAGAACTCTGGATGTGACATACGCTCAGAGCGAGGGGATGAGTGCTCTGGTGGAAGCAGCTGGACACAGGTCAGACTTTTCTTTCACGCTTTTTCACTTTTTATAATAAACACAGCAGTAATTTCTGTAAAGCTGTTTAAATCTAAAGCCTCCAGATTTGTATCCATGTGGAACTTCCTTATCTCCGTGTGTGTGTGTGAGTTTCAGTTTGCGATGTGGAGGGCGTGTGTGTTACCTGGGCTGGGGCTCCCTGGCTGTGCTGGGCCTCATTGATGCCAGTGAGTGTATCCCCACATTCGGAGCAGGTGAGACGACAAAAACACTAAATCTAGAACAATCTCAATCCACCTGATATAATTTGCAAATGATAAATGTTTTACATTTACTGTTCCATGTGTTTGCGTCAGACTTTGAAGATATCCGCGGCTTCGTGAGTGGAGGATACAGGCAGCTGCACAATAATGAAGGTCCCTTAACGTCACTGGTATGTGAAGGGAAACAAAACAAAAGAACTCAATTAGTGTGAATGAGCAAGTAATTATTACAAATACAGAACAAAAGGCTCTAATCTGACACAACGCACCATCGCATTGTGAAAACAGGAGAATTCTCTGAGCCTCATCTGCTGCAGTGCTGCCAGTATAAGCTTTAAACATGGATTTCTATAGTTACACATACAAGGACCCTGGATATAAAGCAGCTAAGTGGAATGCAGCTGTCATTCATCGCACTTTGTTGTACTGTGACATGTCAAAACGTCTTCTGTGAAAAAGGCCTGTGGTTCTTAAACACGTGTGAAAAATCCTGACAAAGTATTAAAATGTTTCAAATCCACTAAGATTCAATTAAAGTGAAATCCAGCTTTTCTCCAGCAGCATGTGAGTCTCTGCTCCGTGTGACTCCTGGATGAACCCTGCTCAGGATTAGTATGAAACACATCCGGCTGCACCTGAGACATGAGACACGGTCGGACTCCATGTCTCCTTTTAATTAATCTGCTTTAGTCTTTTCATTGCACTGCTGGTTGCTTTCACTTTGGGTTTAAACTCAACTCCAGGCATGTAGGCGTGATCAAAAGGAGTTTGATGGTTCAGTGACATGAAATGAAAGAGATCAGTTAAAGAAAACCAGTGTTTGTCTCCAGGAATTGATTGATAATAACTGTATGTATCTAAAATATTATAATTTTAACTTAGTAAACCAACTGAACAAGTTTTTGTATTTTTGGCTCTCAACAAAATCAAACAACGAATTTACGAAGTAGCCTCTAATAACATAAAAGTTTGTATAAAGTTAAAATGAACATAAAGACTAAAAAGCTGAGTTATAATCCTTAATATTTCAGCTGTGACTGACTCGACATGTGTCAACTATAACTGGTGGGGGCACTAATAACGTATTATTAATGGAACCAGCTCCATTCAAAGTGACACATTCATCAGTCACTGCTCTGAGCAGCCACTCAGTCAGAAATAGATCAGAGGGAGAAAAGCAAATTGTGTTTAAATCGCTGTATGACGCACTGACTGCGTCTTTCATCCTTTGAATTTTTCTCACCCTGTGAAAATCGCTGCTAATGATTGACAATGACTGCTTTATTTAAAGGTAACAAATGGTGCGAGAAACCTGAGGTGAGAAACTGAAAACCCTGACTGAGGAAGAGGCACTCAAAGAAAAGTGTTAATTATTAAGAATTTAAACATGAGGAGTGTGTGGGTGGAGTTTGATCTGATTTGAATCAGCCAAAAAACACAAGCTCACAAAGCGACGCCACATTATGATTCATGTGCTGCTAGACTCAGGGATTTTAAACTGTGTGTGTTTGTGATGTATATTTAACACCTGCTCTGTCCTCCAGGGTCGTCAGTTCTGCATCTCACATGAGGATTTTCAAAGTTTGGTTCTGCCTCACCTCAGCGACCAGGACACTGTTCTTCTCCTCTACACACACTCTGGTGAGACAACGTTTCTGTTCATGTTCGATTCGGTCCAGAGTTAAAAAAAAACCAAGAGCAGGTGTGTTTACGGCTCCTCTCCACAGACGATGTCACCGACGTGGTGAAAGTGGCAGGAACGGTGAGAGGAAGGACGTCCAACCTCCACGCTGTTTATCATCAGACTGATGGAGACACTGCTGCTGCTGGACAACAAGTATCTGGCTGTCTGTCTGTCTGTCCACTCATCCATCCATCACTCGGTCAGTCTGTCCGTCCATCGAATACTCTCCATTGTGTTTTGCAGGATCACATCAATAAGCTGTGTTCATCGACTCTGAAAATCACTTGGCCGTCATCTGCCTCTGCCAGCTTAGTTCACATGGTACAGCACACACACACACACACACATATGGGGACACACACACAGGGACACACACGCACAGACATACACACACCCTCATTGGTTCACTGACTCACTGGAGCATGCTAAATAACTGTTTTGCCTCATTTACTCTCGTTTTCTTTGGCTTCCACCCTCCAGCTTTTGCCGAGCCTCAAAGAGAGAGCACACACAGGACAGAGGGACTGTCCCCTAAATGCTAAAACACAGATTTAGTCTTTATTGACTCTTATTCCTCATGTTCTCAACATCTTTATATTTTACTCACAAACTAAATTCCCCCTCTCTCTCTCAGCAGTGGGAGCTGTCCACTAAGCTGGTGCTGAACGCTGTGAGCACTGGAGCTCACATCTTAAAGGGGAAGATTTACCAGAACTACATGATTGACGTGCAGGTCACCAACAGCAAACTGTACCGCAGAGCCATGCGTTTACTCCAGGTATGGAGATCTACACCCTTAAAACCACATTAAGTCACTTATTTACATTAAACCAGCAGCTTCAAAATGACTTCAGCAGTTACATTCTCCTGTGAGAAGTTCAAGAAGCTTTAACTGCCAGAATCAGGTCGAGCAAATTCAAGATTTATGATATTCAGCCAGGAAACTTTTAAAATATCAAGAATTCTCAACAGAGTTTGGTGGATTTGTTACAGCTGCAGCCCTTCTTGGTCAGGAAGCAGGGGATCATGGGTAATATCCACCATTCAGTCGTGGCTCAGTCCAGTGAGTGGGATAGAATCACTCACCACATGCAGCTGCAGAGGGCGCTGTTGGTCAGTAAAAGCTACATAGTGTGGCTTTAAGCATAGCAGCTGAAGACCCACCTATTTTATTTATTACTTTATACCTCTTCTTAGGTTTATCACTGTTGTGTAAACGTCTGAGTCTGATGATTGTGGATCTGGATTTAAAACTCTCCCACCCTGGTCTTCTAGAAACTGTCTGGTCGTCCTGAGTCCCATTGTGAGGAATTCCTCTTGAAGGCGATCTACCGAGCTGACGAGCTGACAGTGGACATCACATCGTCTGACATCACCACTCGAACACACGCTGCCAGAGACAGAACCACGGTGAGGAGGTGGGAAGATGATGGAGGAAGAGGAAGGTGGAGGAGGATGTATGCATTATATTTTCTGCTGTGTGTGTGTGTGTACAGGTAGTCCCCCTGGCTTTGGTCTGCCTGCTGACTGGCTGCTCTGTCTTGGAGGCCGAGTCTCGTTTGGAACAGCAGCCAATCATAAGGGAAGCGGTGGAGGCGTGTCTCGCATGATTGACATCGTCCTCACACACATACAGTACATTCACTTGTTGAGCAAATCCTCTATTCCCCCTGTACAGAAGGTCAGAGGTCAACTTTAATGTCTCAGATACTCAGATCTGCTGCAACAGTTTGAATCCCATCGCCTCCTAAATGTAAAACCATGATATAACACTAAGGGGCAGAGTTGCACACTTTAACCTGCATAACCAGTACACAAAGTACTGCTAGTTTGTAGTGTACTTACAACAGAGAGTGTGGAAATTCATCAGAGTATACGGTGCATGCAGTAAAATTGGGAAATTACAGTAATACCGTAAATAAGTATCTGTATGTTCTTCTGATTACTTCAACTACTGGATGATGATACTCTTCAAAAAGCTGAAATAAACACACTACATAACATCACTTGAATTACGTTCAAAGGTTCCTGTGGTTTTCTGGAGGTACAGGCTTTACCGCGTGATGTAAGTCAACCTCAATCCCTCCGTGGCTCAACACACACACACACACGCACGCGCACTCACAGGTACAGGGATTAGTGTGACGTGTGAGTGTATCTTGAGAGCTGTTGAGCAGCTTTGCAAACACATTTGGAGCAGAGCCGAGCACAGTGGGGGGGCACAGAGCACAGGAAGCTCAGGACAGGCAAGTCGACATCAGACCCGGATCAGAAAGCTTGAGCACGTAATTCTCTATATGAACATGCCTGAAATACTTCAATAAAACGAGGTCTGTCCCTGAGATTTCAGACAAGACAGAAGAAAGAGGTGAATAGAGTCAGATATTATATTTAAAACACCTCTTATCAGAATCAGTGTTAAAATTCTGGATAGTCTCCTGCCAAGGGACAGAAAATAGTTCTGAAGTAGAAGGTCAATTAACAAACACGTCATTTCATCAACTTTATTTATTGATTTGCTCTATAGGTACATGATGTTCACTTGGTGATGTCACAGATTGATGGACAGTCAATCGGACCAATAGCAGCATAGGCACACCCACACACATCCTCTCGGTACAGCCCACTCAGCTCGGTTTGGGTTAAATGAGAGAAAATTGCTCTGTAGAATATTTTCCAGCATTTTAAAGAGCAGCTTTGATCCATTCCAGCATCTTTTTACAGGCTCTGGGATTCTGCTTGACTAACGGCGGAGATGTCAGGAAACAAAAGACGGCCAATTAGGCGTGATCTCCCCCTGTGTTTCTGTCAATCTGCCCTCAGATAACCATGGATACAGTAAGGCCTCAGTGACACGCTTCACGCTGTTGTTCCACATGGCTGGTCATACAAACCCTGAATCTGAATCTACAGCATGCAACACACAACCTAAGGATGGTTTACGTCAAACTCAATTCACACTGCTGGATGTATTTCTGTGTGTCAGAATCACAAACATATGCTCAGTGTCACTTTGTGCAAGCTTTACATTCCTGGGAAATGTAGGATAAATGTGCACAGTTATTTCTCTCTATGTAAATATAATGAGGTACACTTGCTGAAAGTATTTACACAAGGATCTTTTTTAAGATTAATACGATAAAGTAACTAGAAACTGACGGATTTCATAAAGTCATTTACAGGAATAGTTCAGCATCAAAATATGAGTCATATCGTTAAACTAAAGTAACAGCTTGGAGCATCATGGCTGCTCAAACCCCTGAGATTCCAGCATCGACTTAATGGGACAAGACAAAGATAAAAGTTAACGAATACACAACCAACGATCAATACAGATGTTCTGTCAAACTACTGAATCAAACATTATCTCTGAGGTACTTGGTTTTATAATGGTTATATGATTTGATTTAAAGAGTTCACATAATATTGTACACCCATACGTGTCAAAAAAAAACATTCTTTCAAAAATATACCTTATCTTACAGTACAGTAATACAGAGAATACACACAGTTACCTTCTGCATGTACAAATATAACTACAATGGATCTGGAGTGATAAAGTGCTTCAAGTGTTTGTTTGTTGTTACATTTTTTTAACCTCGGCTACATAATCAGTGCAAGGGTTTCTGGGAGTCTTTACGTCATAATGTTGGTTACTATTCATCCAGCTCCATATCGCTCTCTTTCGGTTTGCGACGTTTGATCCTAGCCGGCGACCGGCTCCTATTTGAGCTCGCACCACCACCGGTGGACACACTGACGACCATCTTGGGCACTTCTATGGTGCATAGGGGTGGTGAGTCCGTGTGGATGTCCTCCAAGGAGCCGGGCTGGGACTCCACAGACGTCCTGGTGAACTGATGGAGGAGAGCACCCTCCTCCTTTTTGTTGCCTTTTACTTCCTCCTCCTCCTCCCCTTGCTCGGGCTTGAACTCCTCCACAGCATCATCCCCGACCTCTTCCTCATCTCCGTCTCCTCCTCCCGCCTCTTTCTCTTCCTCGTCACCAGTGGTTCCAGCAACAAGTTCATCCGCACTGGTGTCACTTGGGCTTTTTTTCTCCGTGTCTGAGTCTTCAGCATCGGCCTCCTCTCCCTCAGTCACCCCCTGGTCCTGAGGGTTCAACAGAACAGTACATTTGGAACTTGAAAATGTTTTTCAGACATTTGCTGACTGAGAATAAGATGGGACGTCCATCAGTGCTGCTGCCGAAGAAAACAGATTTGCTCAGTCTGTCTAATTGGATAGATGGATTATCTTTTCCCACAGGCTTAGAATTAGCGGTGAGGCTGCAGTGGGTCAGGTTCCTCTTTAAGGTCCCGCAGACTTTAACCCTGCAGTCATGTTCTCTGTGGTGTTTTTAAATAGGTGCTGCTCAGTCTGCTCGACATGTGTCAGTACATTCTTAAGCAGGAACAGCTATTTACAGTTTGTCCCCCAATGAATCTGTTCAAAAATGACTTCTGGTCAACAGCTTCCCTAATTTCACAGGTGCCATTTTGAGGCTGAGGTTTTTGTTTTACAATCAAATGTCTATTGGATTGCCATAAAATTAAGAGAATGATCCATGTATCCCATATAAATTATAATAACATTGGTGATTCCCTTAACTTTTCACTGAGCACCATCACAATTTCAATGTATTGAATGTTTATGACCAAATACCTGCCGAACTAATGACGTTCCCATGAGTCTCGGCTGCTAAATAGAAAATGCTATGTTTTCAGTTTTCTCTCGTCTTTTACTGGATTTACCTGTGGGGAGGGTCCTTCCGGCTCCTCACTTTCTCCTCCTTCTCTCTCTTCATGTGACTCCACCTCTCCGCTGCCATCTTCCCCGTCATCTTCATCCTCTGCCGATTCAATCTTCTCAGCGTTTTCATCGTCTGCCTCCTCTTCTCCACTTTCCTTTCCTGTTGTTTCCTCTTCCTCAGGCTTAGAATCAGACGCCTCACACTCCTCCTCTTCCTCCTCACCATTTTCAGTGGTCTCTCCTTTACCTATTGATACTTCTTTAACAGTCTCCATGTCGCTCTCCTCCTCCCCAGTTCCTGTCTCGTCCTCATTGTCCCCCTCATCATCTGCCGCCTCATCTTCACCTGTGTTGTCACTAGTTCCCTCAGCCTCCTCTTCCTCTTCTGCCTTTTCACTCTCCTCCTCCTCTCCTGTTCCCTCACCTTCTTTCTCTCCCTCTTCCTGTTCCTCACCACCTTCACAATTTTCCTCCTTTTCTATCTTCTCCTCTTCTTCTGTCTGATCCTCATCTTCTTCCTCATCCTCCTCTGGGATCATCTCGTCTAAAACAACCTCAGCTTTAATGTCCTCTTTTGTTTCCTCCTCCTCCTCCTCCTCTTCTTCCTCCTGCAATACCTCCAAATTCCTCCCCTCCTCTTCCTTTACCACTCCGTCACTTTCCACGTCTGCAGACTGGAGCACGGCTGCAGGCGCAGGCGCAGGCGCAGGCTCTGGGCTTTTCTTCAGCTGAAGTATCTTCAGGAGGTCAAACTCCATCATCACTGGGGCTTCGGCTGCCATTGGGTCCGCTTTGAGAGGCCGGGCGGCCATCTTCTTGCGGACACAAGCATCGCAGGGGCAGTACTCATCATCACTTCGCTGGTCACTGAAATCACCTGTCGTCTCCCCATCACTGAGAGAGTCAGTGGTTTTCACAGATTGGTTCTTCATGACCTGAAAAAACACGAAACATCATCTTTCTGCACTCAAGCAGCAGCATATTATTAGAAGTAAAGAATATTTGTTGTTACCTTTAACATTCGACGCCTCTTGTCCGTCATGGTGGACTCCCTGGAGAGGTTCGCTCCTTGGGGCGGCCGGGGCGACCTCCCCACTCTGCCAGCTCGACTCTTAATCTTCCTTATCTCGCGCTCGATGCTGCTCTGGATGCGCCGACTCACCTCGTCCCTGAGCTCAGAGATCATCGTGTCCAGGATGAGGCTGTCGTCCAGGTCCCAGCGAACTTTAAACTCTGCCATAGCGTTGATGTAGTGGTTTATAAACTGTTTCTCCAGCTTCTTCAGAAGGTGCAGAACCCAAACTGGATCAGGCTCTTGGGATAGTTTTTTGGACAGAGGTGCTCGCAGGACAGTAGAGGGTGTCTCTGAACTGGTGTCGTCCACCGTGTCCTGCTCGTTATCGGTGGGGGATTTGGAGCCGTCGTTGGCAGAGCTCTTGTCTGAGGATGATGGGTTCTCTGTGGCTTTCGGGCTGTCCAGACTTGGAGGGAGGGTACTTTGTTCTTCACTCTGCACCTGCTCCTCTTGTAAAGATTCAATCGCCTTTGGGGGTGTTTCATGTCCGTCTTTATTGCCATTCTCCTTTCCCGACCCACCGGAGCCACTGCTCATACCGACCCCAGATGAGGACCTCGGTGGAGTCACCTGCTCTGTGCCGATGTCCTTGCCCTTCTTGACCTCAGTCTCACTGGGTCCAGTGAGCCAGAGCGACTGGAGAATGGTCATGATCTCTTCATACTGCTGGTTAGGGTTTTTCTGCTGGTCAGAACCAGGGCTCAGTGCCGGCTGGATGAGCTGGAGCTGGGCCAAACAGTCCAAGAACCCTCTGGCTGATGTGCTCAGTCGACGGCCGTAAACTGGAGACACCTACAGAAGAGAGCAAATAAACCAATTAACTACATGTTAAATTATCTGTTTTAAAATGTTTATAATCAGAAGTTTAAACTGCGCTCGTGTTTACATTTGTACAACAGGTCGGCCTGTTCCTGAAACTTAAAGCTTATTTGAATTAAAAGGTTAATAATTTCATCTAAAAGACATGAACCTGAAGATTATAACATAAAATAGAACTACAGAATGACATGATAATCCTTTAAATACCTCTGGCATACTTCGGCATCGACCCAGAGAAGAACTCAGAAGAACTTTCATCACAGCCACAGACGGATGCAAGTTCCTGGGCAGTGAGTCAGCACTCAGCAGCCGAGCGGGACAAGACGTCGCTGTTGCATCACCTGGAGCTGGATCCGAACTCTCCTCCTCCTCTGCTGTGTCACATTTAGCTTCTCCCTCTTTCTCTGCTCCATCTTCAGCCTCACGTTTCTCCTCCTCCTCCACTTTATCATCGTCAAGAGTCTCCTCCACCTGCGCCACCTCCTCTCCAGGTTTCTCTTCCGCCTCCTGCTCACCCTCTTCCAACTCGTCGCCCAGTGCCAGCATGCTGCTGTTGGCAGGAATGCTCCGCAGCCAGTCGTTTACAACCTGATTAGGGGAAGCGTTGGGCAGACAGGCGGGTGTGAGCTCTGGCTTTTTATCCTTCTGGTTTCTTTTTGTCTGACTTCTTGCACTTTTCTCTCCCCCTGTTCTGTCACTAGTTTTGCTGGCCTTTGAGTCCCGGCTGTGCGGACGTGCAGCCATGGTTTCCTTCAGCAGGTCGGCAGCAGACAGAGAGTGAGACAGAGTGTTTTCACTCTCCACTTTGCTGCCTGGTCTGGAGTTATGCAGGGGACAGGGACCATCGCCACAGTTGCTTCCTGCTTTAGAGTCGGACTCATGGGCTTTGACTGATTTGACTGAATCTTCTTTACTTCGCTTCGAGGCTTTTGTTTTCGACCCGGATTGAGCCGAAGCTGCAGATTCAGGCCTGAGGCAACACGGACTCTTGGAGTGAACCCTGGCTGCAACATCTTCTGGCTCTTTGACCTCACTGATGTTTCCAGTGTCATTACTTGCTGAATCTCCAACAGGGGTTTTTGCTACATTGGCACTTGCAGGGGATTTAGTCCGAACTTTAGCACTTGTTGATGACATTGAAGACGAGGTTCTTTTGTTGTGGGCGTCCAGATTTCTAGTTTTTGAATCACTTTCTGGGTCATTTCCTGCTTGTTGCTCTGTCACTTTGGTGCTACAGCTACACGAGGACTTGTGGGATCTGCTGCTTTTGGCTGAAATTGCACTGGCTGCTCTTTCTGCTTTTTGCCCTACACCTTCTTCTTCATCCTTACCATCCCCCCCTCCTGGAGTTTCTATCGTGGGGATATCGACTGCAGGAGGATTGTGAGACAAAGTGCTTTTATTCTCGGACCCTCTTCCTTCTACATCTTTCTTTGCAGCAGACCCCCTCTGGGTTTTAGGGTCCTCAGATGCTGCTGTCTTCCCTCGGCCCTTACGCTCAGTGTTTGTGCAAAATGAAACATTGGACTTCCCACTATCTGAGTCGGCTGTTTCTTCGTCTTCTGGCAACCAAAGAGAGACTGACCCTGATGAGCATCGACTCGACAGTTGCTCGGTGCCTCCTGAATCCCTCCTCTGTCTTTTGGAAGAGGATGATAAGATGCTCGCAGCCTGTTCAGTAGCCTCTTCATTATTTTCCTCTTTCTTATCCTCCCCTGAAGCTGCTCCACAGCGACATTTGGACCTGCCAGATTTAGCAGAGGTTGCAGAGCGAACTGACAAAGCACTCTGTCCTCTTGTCTCACCCAAACCTGGACCAGGCACCAGCTGTTGTGCAGAGGATTGAGGACTGCAGGGTGCAGCTGGAGCTTTGGGTGTGGTTCCATTATGATTGGATGAAACATTAGATTTTACAGACTTAGCTGATGCAGCGCTTGGTGCTCTCTCTGTCATCTCATTTCCTTCTTCCTCAACCTCCTCTGGTTTGTTGATGGTAACAGCATTTGGACCTGGTGATGACGATTTGACTTTGGACCGCACTGACGATTTTGACTTGACAGACATGGCACTGGCAACCCGCTCTTCGATTTCAGTTTGCTGCTCCTCTCCATTTGGAGAAGGTGCAAAGCACCTGGACTTCTTGGACTTTCCCGACAAAGCACTAGGGCTTCTGTCCACGTCTGTCTTTGAATAGTGAGACTTCACAGATGAAGCTGATTTACCAGATAAAACACTGGCAGTCCGCTCCTTAGCATTTTCACCATCTCCTGTATTCTCATTGGACATTTTGGATCTATGAGACATTGTGGACCAGGCACTGGCTGCTCTTTCTGTTTCTTCCTCTACCATCTGACCTTCTTTCTCCTCTGCCTCCTCTTCTACCTTTGAGCTCAGAGATGCCTCAGTTACATTTTCATCACAGTTAGACTTACCTGACTTCAAGGACTTTACAGACACATTTGTTGATTTGACTGATCTGGCAGACGTTTGACTTGCTGCTCTCTCCTCTCCCGCTTCCGACCTGGGTGAAAGTGACCTCTCTGAAGCTTTGGTGGACTTATGGGAATTTTTAGACTTGACTGAGCGATTAGACTTGGCTGACATGGCACTCGCTGCTCTATTTTGCACGTCTGTTCCTTCTTCCTGTCTTGCTGCTTCCTCAGCACCTGGAGATTTAACTTTTGCACAGTGACTGCAAGCGGACCTGTGAGAGGCGCTCGACTTTGCTGTAACATTTGATTTCGCTGACAGGGCACTATCGGGTCTTTCAGAAAGGCTACTGGAAGATATTTTGTTTCTGTCATCCTCTTCGATGGCTGTGTTGTCAGTTGGGGAGGCAGTGTTAGTTTTTAATGAACAGTTGGACTTGTGAGATTTGACTGACAAGGAGCTGATTGCTCTCTCGGCATTTTCTCCCTCTGCTTCCTCTCTTGTTCTCGTGTCAGGTGTTTCAGCTTTGTCACTGTGGTGTGACTTTCTGGACCTGGCAGACATGGAGCTGCAGCTCCTCCCCTCCTCTTTGCCCACTGTGATACCACCATTACTACCAGACATGTGCGACCTGTTGGACCTGTGGCTTGTTGCCCAGATGGCACTCGGAGCTCTTTCTTCTTCTTTTAGTTCAGGACTGGATGCTCTGGACACGGCACTAGATGCTCTGCCCTCCAAGACGTTTGATTCTGCAGAGATGTGGTCACAGTTAGTAAGGTTGGACTTGTTGGATTGTGTTGACACGGCAGAATCATCCGAGACATCATCATTACTGTCGTTGTTCTCCTGGTTGTGTTGAGGTGAATCAGGGTTTGAAGTGGCTCCACGTTTGCAGCCTCCACAATTGGAGCACACACTCGATGCCCCTGATTTCTTAGAGCCTGTTGAAAGTCCTGTGCGACCAGACCTGCAAGAGGCTCTGCTCAGTTTGGACCTGGAGCTGGGGGCGCGCTCCATCTCCTCTGCTTCGGCTGTTGAGAGTTGCGTGACGGCACCACAGCAACAGGAAGAAGCTGCAGACACTGCACTGCTTGCTCTTTCTTCCCCGTTCTTGTGCTTTTTAACTGGTTCTTTGCTGTGATGACACCGTGAGGCGCTGGGTGGCAGCTCCTCCTCATCATCATCCTGATCCTCTTTCAATGACTGCAGGACATGTGAGGTGCTGCTGACTGCAGACAGTGGACGCTCCTGCTCTTCCTCCATCATCACCTCATCCTCCCCTGACTTGCTGCTGACAGGTCGTAGGTTGCTATCTCTGGCGACTACTTCGCTGCGGCTGTGGCACCGGCTCACCCTGCAAACCTCTACATGTTTGTCTCCGTCCTGCTCCACCTCTACTCTGTGCTCAACCTGCTCCGTCATGCACATCTCCTCCTGGATCAGTTGACTCTGCTCTGAACCTGAGCCGCCTCCACAGCTGGAGAGCTGTGCTCGACAGTGCACCACTCTCCTGGAATTACAGGATGAAGAAGAGCTCGAGGAGTTTGTATGTCTCCTTGTGGTGTGGCTGGAGGTGTGTAGATGTGGGGGCGGGCCAAGAGGCTGTTTGCGGCTGTGTGCTGGATTTTCCCACAGGTCGTACTGCTGCTCCTGTCGCTGGTAACAGCAAGGGCAGTGGTTTGCTTCCATTGCACACTGCACAGCCTCCGGGTCGAATGACACCGAATCAGGATCGGAGCAGCTTTCGGATTGGCCCTTGTGCAGGTATTGCGCCGGGACCTGGCTCAGGGGGCAACAGTCATTGGTCAGAGATGGGGATTTTTTAATCCGCGTGGACCATTGTAGGGTCTCGTCGTTTTGGAGGCGGAAACGGACCCTCATCTCTACTGAGAGGCTGCCGTCTTTATTGACAAGCACTCGCTTTTCGATGTCATCGTTCATAATCGCCGGTCTGGCCTGGGAGTAGGCACTGACACCGTTGCCGTATGATTTCTCTGAAGACATCGAGAAATGGGTGGAGCGGTTTGAGGAGTCAGAACGAGGGTGGATGATGCTCTTCTTGGTTTCCAGACCAAAGTTCACTGAAAGGAGAGTGAGAAAACCCCAAATATTATTTCACATTTCCTTGCTGCTTTTATTTCTAACTCTGTTGATGTTCACCTACACAACATACCATTTTTCTTGCTTTCATGTCCTTCGCTGTACTCGCTGGCTCTGGACTGAGCTCCATGAGGTGGGGATCTTGCTCCCTGAGTGGCAGGAGATCTGGCCCCATTTCCTGGAGTCCTGGGACCGAGACCAGGCGACCTGCTGTCCAGACCAGGTAGCTTTTCCTCCGAGTTCTTCTTGATGAAGTTGGCCAGCATTGGACTGAACGCTTCGCGGCCGACGCACACCAACACAGGAGGGCAGGTCATCAGGCTCTGCACGCTGTCGATCTGGAAACAAAGTCACAGAAGTAAATGAATAAAAAGTAAATATTAATCGTCTCCATTCAATCAAATACAAATCCCTTCTTACCTTGCGTCCCTCTGCAGTGTAGAGCTTGCGAACGTGAAACTGCATCACCTCTGACACTTCATCCAGAAAGGCCCTGAGGCTCCTGGACGACCTCCTGCTCAGCACCACGCTCCTCCTCATGCCCGGCTCGCTGTTCTTCACCAGCAGAATCCGGCGCTGCCTGTACGGCAAATGGTTGGGTGGCGTTGCGGACAAGCTTTCGGGCCGCTGGGGTCTGCGGTTGAGATGGTACCAGATGCTCGGGCGTTTGCTTGCCAGCTCCATGTTGATCGGCTTAGCCTGGCGCCGGTCAGAGCACAGGTAGCAGCCTCCGTCCTGGAGCTGCTCGAGGTGTCGGATGGTGTTGGTGCCACGGGGAGTGGTTACAGTCCGCACACCAAATGGAAGGGGCACCTGTATGGGGACAAACAGTATATAACCTTCTTATATAGTATAGAAATTTTATCATGATTAAAATAACTTTTCTTAAATTCTAAGCTGAAAACGGTGGTTAAAAGGAATAAGAAGGATGTGTTTCATGTCAGGGGAAAGTTTCATCCTGTTTCCTAGGTGACAGGTTAAAAGTGCAGTGTATCTGCATCCTCATAGTCGACTTCAATAGAAATCTCGACATCACCGCTCCTGTCCCACTGACCTTTTGGGAAAGGTCGTCCAGCAGCGCGTCGAAGCATTTGAAGCTGCGCTTGTGGACGGCCATCCTGACGCCCCCGAACTGGCTGTCGCCGCTTTTGTAGAAGGTGATCCGCTTCGCTGGGGTGGCTGTGGTCACGTGGGTGGGGCGCACGTCAGAGGGGGATGGTGAGGCGAGGGACGAGCCATGTTTAGACGGGGGCCGGGGGTCCCACATCACTGCCTGGACCGAATGCATGCTGCGTTCTCACACACACCTGAGGAATACACACAAACACACAACAGTAAATCTATAGAAGTCATTACAAGGCTAAACGGCAAATGATTCAATTCAAGGTGCTATTTCATACATCAAGAGCCATGAATTATTCCCTGTGAGCAATAATAGAATAAAGTATTTGTTGAAAAAAACACTGATCACATTTAAATATGAAGATTCTGTGAAACAAAAGACTGGCTTCAACTTTCTGCATGAAACATTCAGTGCAGAGACGTTAAGGACAGAGCTTCCCATGGTTATTTTTAATGAAGCAGACCAGCACACACATAGAGATCCTATTTAAGACGGACGTAAAAGGTTCTGCTCGCTACTGAGCTTCTGGCGTAAACTAGCTTGCATAATATACAGTAAGCGATTCATCCTCTTTCACTTTGTGTTATAAGCTCACAATGTACTTGTCAACACCCCAGAGTGACACCTTATATTCAATACAATGTTAATAATGATCATCCTGATTATTACATCTGAAGACTTTTAATAAAGGTGGATGTTCTCAACAGGCTTAGCAGGTTTTAAGTCCCATGAGACCAGACTTCAGGCCAAATCAGTGATCTTAGCTGTGGACAGTCTGTCCTCTTAATTCCTTTTCAGTTCCTTAACAACCTCACATCTAACATCCATCCGTCCGTCCATCCATCTATCACTGTTTGCGGCTGCAGTTTGCAAACACCCAAACTTACATCCATTACTGAAGCGATGAATTGAAATTGCTTGCGGTGAAATCCAAGAATATTCTCTCGTACTCGTGTGCGAGAGTAAATTCTCAGATTTAAGAAGCAGTAACTGAGAAAAGTTTTGCATTTTTGAAGCCAACATCTCTTCCTAACACACATTTTTACTGTATGGCGTATTCTTAACTATTTGTGTGTTTCAAGCCATAATATTTTATCCTGTTACATTTCGTGTTTTAGATTTAATCTACTTGCATCATCTGTTTTATTGTAAAGAACTTTGTAGTTTATTTTCAAAAGGTGCTATATATATATAAATATGCTTATTATAAAATATTACAACACAAACAATAGATTATTTTAACAAAAGGTTGGACACATGCACCAGCAACATATATATACTATATTTACCACTATATAATCAGTTTTAGCTCCATTAGCGACCACTCTACCATTGTGACTACATTTAAACTGTAGACCAAAAAGTCTGTAGTTTAAATGAACAAGAACAATTTCTATCATCTTTCACCAATTTACCACATTTTTAACCAGCATTTAAGTATTTAAGAACAATGTCTATCACCATGACTACCACTAACCATATTCAGTTCACCTCCATCTCTCACGTACACTACTCACATGTTTGGGAATCATGGTCCAAGGTGGTGTGAAAAAAGCTGGAGGGGAGCAGTGTGTGTCTGTGCAGGGTCTGACCAGTGGAGTTAGTGCTGTGTGTGTGTGTGTGTGTGTCTGTGTGTCTGCAGCCTGTGATGAGATGTAGCTGTACAGTGGAGCCCCCCCGGCTCTACAGCTCTCAGGGTAAAATGGCAGTCGGTAATCAGACGCACAGAGGAGGGAGGGAGGGAGGGAGGAGAAAGAGGAGAGGACAGGAGGGGAGAAGGCTAAGGATAGAATGAAAAGCCTGCTTAAGAACCTGTGTGGGAGAAGGATGGGGGTTGCTATGGTGAGGCCAAGATGGTAGTTAGACAAGTGGTGTTGTCATATCATATCATCAGGATTATTCTTGGAAAAGTGACAGGAAATGGACATAATGACCTGATGAGCATCACAATAAGGAAAAACACATTAGTATTAGTATCCATAATGGATTTTAATATTTTCACATTGAATCGTCTTGTAAGGGTTTTATTTGTGTGCCCATTAACACGATTATATATATATATATATAATTAATATGGAATTTATAGCTTTATAGAAGTTGTGCAACTTGTGTGAATGGGGCCTAATTTTATCAGGGATCTTTAATCCGATTAAATTAATCCCTAGTAATTTAGTAGTATACGTCCTCCTCAGTATTGGAGTAAGTTAGTTAATAGTAAAAATAATAAGAAGTAGTATCATCTTTAGTTAAATAAAAGTAGGAACACTGTGATGGAATTATACTCCCCACTCTTTTATATATTATATTTTATAAATACAATAATGTGACAAAATAAAAGAAACTCTTTCAAATAACACAGTAATTTGATCTGTTGCTAATATAAAAATAAATATTCATAGTCATTTTAAGTAGATAACTTGAGTAAATGTACATTAAGTTCCAATCCAATACTGTAAACTCCTCCCACTATCCAGAAATGAAGCCAATATGGGGAGGTCCCGCCCATATATAAGTGCTCGACCAATCGTGAGTCAGACTCAGCTGTCAATCAAGGCATTTCACCTCGTTTTATAGCATCAAATGATAATTAAAACATGTCGTCCATCTTTAACAGTCTCTGCTCACAGTCAGGAAAATACCCTAAAAGAGACCTGGATGACTTTAACAAGATATTTGTCTTTGAAATAAGAAATTTTGTTTGATTGAGTTAATTATTGTATTGTGTACTTGTATAACTCATGATCATCAACATGTATCTGCTCCACAGGCTCGGTGAGAGACAGGGGGAGTGTGGGTGGGCCTCAGGCAGGGATGAGTGGGTTCTATGCCAACAGGAAGTGAAGCGTCTGGCAGCTGGAAAACTGGAAAAACGTGTGAACAGGTGATGCATGTTTGTGCAGCAGCTCTGCCCATGTGTGTTGTTGTGATGTTACACAACTGCATTCAGGCAGAGACGCCTGAATGCACATGTCTCCATCACTTCAATTCTTAAATCGGTAGAAAACCAAGTTCTGGACACAGCAAGAAGAAAGCAAAGAGATTATATGATGCATGGCCTAGTTTTTATACTTGCTCAATCCCTCCTGTTGTCTTATCCCATCAGCAGGTGTGTGTGTGTGTGTGTGTGTGTGTGACTCATCTCATCATCCCCACAACTGGATCACATACACACACTAACGCACACACACATTAAATATACAAAAAAACACACACACATACACAAGCAGGGAGTGAAACAGACAACGTGCATTCACAGAAACACCCACACACACTTTACAATAACACGTTCAGCCACAGAAGAGACAGAGAGAGAGAGAGGAGCTCACCAGTTTGGATTCATACCCACAGAGATGAAGGCAGATCAATAGCTCCACAGGGAGAACATCGATGATCATTGATTATTGGAGGCTGGAGTCCGGTGGAGGGAGGACGCAGGGAGGTGTGATCGCTCAGAGTGGAGCAGCTCAGTCAGTCTGCAACCAGAGCAGCGTGTTCACACATGTGTCAAGTCAGAGGCTCACACACACAAGTACACGGATGTAGACTTTCAGAATAATCTGTCATGCTGCCATCTAGCAGACACAAAGTAAGAGCCCAAATGGTTTTTATTTATTTCTTAATATTCTTTATACTCTTTCTTAAAATAGGAAACAGTGTAAAATATAAGAGAATTAAAAAAATACACTAGAAAGGAAAATAATTGCAGTGCAGAGAAGTTAAATACTTTTTTTTTTAAGATTAATAAAATTTACCCAATTAAAAAACACTGTCTCACTATCATCCAGAGAAGATTTGATTGAAATTTAAAGTAAAAACGGGTTATTGGGTTGTAGGAAAAAACTGAAAGACCTTGTTATAATTTATAAAATGATAAGTAGCTTTTAAGAGGAGAGAAGGGGGAATTGGCATATTTTATTTTTAAAGGTATGACAGGAAACAGTATTTGTAATTTGGTCTGACTTGAAAAAAGAAAGAATCTTTGCATTGGAAACTCCTGAGTGATCCTCCCCCCCCCCCCCCCAGCTTTATATCCTGCAGAACCAGAGGAAGAGGAGGAGGAGAAAAGAGAAGGGGAGTAAAGAAATGAGGAGGAAGAGGAGAAAAGAGGAGGAGGAGTGGGGTTCATGGTAATTAGGATTAGAGGAGCCTGAGCCATCTGTGGCTGATAAACCCATCAGCTCCAGTAACAACCCCCCCCCTCTAAACTCATCCTCTTATTATTTCACTGTATTTCATTCATGAGGTAATTAAATATATATTCATTTAATACTTAATGTCGTGAAAATACACACAATTCAAACTGAGCACATTTCTTTCACAAGATTTCAAAATAAGAGTCTGAAATTTTGTGTCAACGTTCCATGATCCGCTCACGTCCTCCGTGCGTGCATCTGACGTCATCACGTTAACAGTGGCGTCCGTCTCCCATGGCAACCACTGAGGCGCACTTGTTTCATTCGCGACAGATGGATTTTCTTCCACACAGTGAGATAACACAAATAACCAGACTGCAGGTAGGTACCTGAACGCGACACTCCGAAAATGACAGCTGTGATGAGTTAAGATGGTGCCTTCAAATGCTGGGGAATTTAAAACATCTCATGTGAGGCTTCGTAAATGTGCTTAGTAACAACTGTGTTTGTCTGTTTCATTTCAAAATGGCGGCTGTGAACTTTGGTCCTATCCAAACCTTTTTATTTTTAAATCAATATGAGCACTAATGTAAAAATATGCAAAAACAATAAAGTAAATAAATAAAAAAACATTTTTGTGCTAAGGGGAAAAATTAAAAGTAAAATAAAATCTACAGTATTTAATTCCTGTACACTTGTATCACAAACGATGCATTCGCTTGTCTCTTTTATTTCAGAGGGATGATGGCGTGCAGAGGCTCAGCTGTCACTTCTCCTGGCCTGAGTTCTGCGATGAACGCCGAAGTTTCCATCAGGAGTTTGTGTACGACATCGCCGTGTTCGCCGCCGCCCGCGGCTTCCCCTGGTCTGATGTGGTCCAGACAGCTGTGATCGCCAAAACCATCTTCCCACAACTGGATGGTTGGTTATATATATACAGCATATATATGCATCAGTGCGCTGTACTGTATGGTTTGATTTCCTCCCCCTCCGCTCAGGTCTCCTGACCTTGCTAACCTCTCTTCATCAGGTCTGGATGCACCCAAACTTTTGTCCTTGCTGAGAGGTGTGATGTCAGAGCGTTTACCGAACCTCACCCCTGTGCACCGACACGAGTTCACCCACTTCCTCGCAGAAGCCTGCCTCGCTCGGCGGAGGCTTTTCCAGGCGGTGGTGAGTGGAGCTGCCAACGTGTCCATCAATCAGCTTTGTCTGGAGGTGCAGCTGCCACCCACACCTCCTCCTCTGGCTCAGGTGATCAGTAGCTGGGGATTAGAGACGAAACAAACCCATTTGGAGTACCATGAAATCTGAAATCCAAGTATCCGCCTTGTGTACTTTATGCTTATTTGTCTCAATCGTACAGGGCACAGAGCTGCATGAGTGGGAGCACTGCTGCCAGCAAACCCAGCTCACCTCCACCCTACGACAGAAGGAGGAGCAGCTGAGGAGCCTCCGACAAGGGCCCAGGGTCACTCTGGGGGATATTCCAGAGGACGTGCACTTGGACAAAGAGGTTAACACTCAGAAAATATGAATGCATGAGCAGATAAGTCCTGAACATCTTTAGAGTGACTCTGCCGTTCTCTGCAGGGCGTCTCTGAGGTGGTTCGAGTAGCTGTGAGAGCCACTGAGGGTCAGATGCTGCAGAGTCTGGACCTGGAGGCCTCGCTGCTCAGTGACATCCTGCAGCTCAGACTGCAGCAGGCAGCCTTGGCCACCGGGGGGCTCCACAACCCTGCGCCCTCCAGTACAGGTCCAGATGCTGCAGCGAAGGGAAAAATACAAACAGCAAAAAGTAAAGCAGGAGGGAAATAATGTGGAGGAGGAAAACACTGTTAATGTTATTTAACATCACAGACTTAGAGCAGCTAATTCTACATTTATGAGCCATTATCCTGTAAGTTTTATTCATTGAACAAGGTTATTAATGGTTGTTATACATTTATTATGCTCAGAACCTGGTTAATGATCACAAGAGGATTGGCGAGTGAAGATAAATGTTAAGGTATTGCAATTAAACTTTTTTTCATTTAATTTTTGAATGAATTCAAATTGTATTTTATTGTCATTTTGACTGAATTGTTTCTTCTTCTTCTATTTTTCATATAACTAGTTTCACATGATATAATTAATAAAAAACTAAAACACTTCAACAGAGATTTAGTAATTTTTATTCATCACATTTTCCCTTTTGTTTCCTCATCTTTTACTGTTTCCTGTAATGAGTGAAACAGCGCCCCCCTGCAGCGCCTCTTGAACGTAGGGCGCCAGCCTTTGTGGCCAAACACGGCATTGCACCCTCAGCTGCGTAGACAGAGGTGACAGGTGAAGTTAAAGGAGAAGTTCGGGTGTTTTTCAACCTGGTCCTTATTTCGTAGATCTACTCACCCGTACAGGTTTGGAGTAACTTGGAGTCCTTCGGACGCTTTTAGATCCACACAACACTGTGGATCTGCAGCACGAGTCCCCCGAGTCACAGCTGCTTTGTTTACATCCTGGGCTTTCACCTGGGTGACGTCACCGAGGCGCGCCGCCGCAGGACAGGTGACGATCAGCTGTGTTTGTTTCCACGCAGTTTGCGGCTGCTAGTTTTGCGCAACATGGCCGAACACTGACCAGGTGCTTCACTGTACAGGATTCTGTTAAAGCAGCTGTGTCCCGGTGCTCGGGCGTATTCACCCGGCTAAAGGCTAGCTAACTTCAGCGGGCTAACGAGCAGCCTCGGAGCTAGCGTTAGCTTAGCGAACCGATTTGTTGATTAAACAGGAAGACAACTCGCTCTCGGTTCGCTAAGCTAACGCTAGCTCCGAGGCTGGCGAGACTCACACGGACTAGAGCTGGAGATTCATAGTAAATAGAGAGTCTCGCGGCAGATAGTGGTTATTTAGAGGCTGTATGGTGGATGCCCCAATCACTTGTGTTGTGAAGGACTCCAACATACTCCAAACCTGTACGGGTGAGTAGATCTACAAACCACATGCTGGAAATAAGGACCAGGTTGAAAAAAACCGAACTTCTCCTTTTTAATTAAGTAACTCATCATTAAACCATTAACGATATTAACTTAATGACGTGTTTTGAATGAGTGAGCAGAAGCTGGAGAGTTTCGGGTGATGCTGATGAAATGAAGCTGACAGAGATGAAGAGAGGAGAAGACAGATGTGAACACAGCAACATGTGCAGAGACTAAAGACCAGACAACTTCTGAAACGTGAGTCAAGTTTACTTCCTGTTGGTTTGTGTTGTTGCTGAAATAATATTTATGTGACTGTGTGAAAAGTTTTGTACTGGACGTAACTTACTGATGAATTAGTTTTATTATGAGTTGTTGAACTCATTGTGTTGATTGGCAGATGCAGCTGATCAGTGTTGTTGTTGTTGTTGTTGTTGTTGTTGTGAGTCATTTGCTTTAACAACCAGCAGTAGTTGCTGGTTCTCTCATGCTTGCGTTTCTTTTGCTTGTTTCTTTAAGGAGATTTGTATTTTTAGCTCTGATCTTTGTCAGAGTCTAATCTTTGTAGTACATGTGTATTTTTGTATTTGCCGGTCAGTGACACCACATATCCAAATCCTTAGAGTATTCTAATTTAATAATTAATTTAATTCAATATTGCTGGATGTATTATTTCTCTGTGGTTCCCTACGTTGTTAAAATAAGATGTTGTCCTACGTCATGATCTGTTTCCTTGAATAACAAGACTCACTTGGCTTTTTTAACCACTCCTCTGCTAAATGACATTAATCCAAACCAATGCATGATAAAGATTAAATTCAGAAGTTCCCACAGGAGTAAAAAAAGTGACCGTCCAGTGTCGTGGACATTTACTAGAACAATGACAGATTTCCCTCCTGTAATTAAGATGAAAATTGTTGTCAGTTATAACCTCACCTCCGCTAATTATGATTTATTCTATCTAAGTGATTTATTCACTGTTACACACTGGAAGATTAATCTGTGTCTTCCTTTTCTGAGTGAACGATGACAAGTTTTTGTGTATAAATGCATAAAACATAAATCCATACATGCACAGTTTAAAAATCCATCATAGTTTTGCACATAAAATGTTGTTTGCTCTGAGTTTGCATCCCTGACGCTGATATCTGATCTCTTGATTATCAGTTTTTTTTATTTGCAACCAAATAGACAGAGACTCATGCGATCCTGTGTTTTCACTATAGATCTGTTAGCAACTCAAAATATTTCAGTCGAGCCAAACTGATCAGTTTTTCTTATTGTGGATTAATTGCTTGATTTAATATGCAAAACATTCTCTGGTTTAACTTTCTCCCTCGTGACGATTTGCAGCGTTTCTTTAAACTTATATTTTAAACTGAGTCATTTTATTAAGACAAAACAAGACACAACAACATAGACCAAACAACTGATTTAAAAATAGCAGACAGAATCATTCCTAATTGAAGTCATCATGAGTTTTAATTTTATGTTTACTACAGTTTATTAACATTAGTTTATTTTACTATTAACTCCAGTTGAAAACATCTTAAAATCTTAAAGTACTGCAGAATTGACACATCTTAAAATAATGTGGGCAGAAAAATCACTTCAATTGAACATTTGTTTCTGCAAACTTCACTCTATTGTGGTTATTGTGCATGTGTCGTACTTCAGTCTGACAGCAGGTGGCAGCAGATGCCTAGAAATCCAGAGGCCTGTGTCTCTTCTTCTCTGCTTTGCATCCTGCTGTAACCTGCATATAATTATTTAAAATCTTTTATGTTATTGATGAATATAAACAACCTTTTTCATTTGTGTTATTTCAAACAGCTAAGAGCCAATCCGATTTTTTTCAAGGAAATGTCACAACATGACATATTTTACTTGGAAGTACAGACTGCTTCACTTTTAACTTTAAAGTTTGCATTAAAAAGCTGAAATACAGTTTTATTCAGAAAGTAATTGAGAATCATTTGTCCGTCAGTCGCATTAAAGCGTTTCTGTCGACCTCCTTATTCCAAACATCTGGACATGAGCCAGTGTTTCTTGCGGATTCTCTTCCAACCCTCACAGAACGGACAACAATAGATGATGCATGTCTTATTGTTCCTCTGCTTAAATAGCCTCTGTTGTTGTTGCTGGTCTGGAGGTCTGCCAGATATCTGAATACCCAGCGAACACACACACACACACACACACACACACACACACACACACACACTCTCCAGACTTGTTTTGTTCATTGTTGTCTCAGATGCTTGAAATAACAGGATTGCATTTTCTTCTTGTGGCCGCCTCGGATCTCCACATGAAAAATAATATATTGCGTGTTTAATGTGGAAATGCAGAATGTTTACATACACAAACATGGACGTAATTACTCATTATATCTGGATTGAAACAAAGGCTTTTACTCCCATGATGACACAATGAAGTGATGCCCTGTGGTATTATCATGTACACTGACCAAACAGTAAATGATTGGCTTTCTGTAACATACTGTGGTGGAGAATTACCAGGTTTGTTAGAATCTTTGTGATCAAACAGACTAGTACTCATCTGATGGATTCACATTTTTAAGCTATGGAAATCAGTACTATTGTAGTTATGTTGATGCTTTAATATATATATATATATATATATATACCAAAGTCTCATTTATCCCCATCGCTCCTAACGGCTGCTGGTTTCTGTAGAAATTGTTGTTTTGTGATATATATATATATATATCTTATATAATTACTTAGTAGATATCTGCTTTTATATGCTTTCTCGTGTCTTTGATCATTATTGAAGAACTATACAAATAAATTGTATAATTATTATTATAGATAACTCATCTGGCTCCACTCAGTATAAATATTATTGGAAATATGTTTTTTGCAGATACTTGTGGTCAAGGTGGAACCAATTTTAATAAGTATATAATATTGTTTTTTTAATATAAGATGTGAATCTGTGGAATTAATGAATTAAAAGTCCCTTTCCCTCTGAAATGTAGTGAAGTACAAGCTTAACAAAGCATGAAAAGTATCTCAAATAGTACTATTTAAGTACTCAATTACTTTCCCCTTTCGTACTTGGTCACTTCAGCAAAAATCCTCCACGTCTCTCCTCTTAAACCTGAACTTTATTTAATATTAGAAAGTCCCCATTGAATTCAATATTTTGAAAAATTAGCAAAATAAAAGCCTCTGCGATGGAACACATCTCTATTAATTTGGAACCGTCTTTTAATTTAGTTCTGCAGCCACAAATGATTTCAGCATAAATTAGACGTTACAAGCACCGAGCCATCAACACAGTGTGGCATCTAAGAACACACACACACACACACACACACACACACACACACACACACACATATACAAAATATAATTAACTCTGAATTAGTTTCATTTAAAGGGAGCGTGCAATATTCTGCAAATCACAGTGGTACATGGTGTTTATTATGAGATTTTTATTAAATGTAATACATACAACAGTACACAGCATCACTCTGGGTTGTGGTATTTTTATGTACGTGCATGGACGCCATCCCAGCGTTTAGTCAGTGTCCGTCCTCATTCACCGTCATGACTCCTGCTGCTAATGGGATTGTAGTGGGGTCTTTTTTTTTATTGCCATTAGGGAATTGAGGCTACATACAGTGGGTGAGGGGTTAATTAGAAACAACTGAAGGGGTCAGAGGTGTGTGTGTGTGTGTGTGTATATGTGCGTGCGTGTTGAGCACATGTGATCATGAGAGGGCCGGACCTTGGGTAATAGGGGGCGGATTTAAACAAGGATCCTGGAGAAGATTTATCTGGCGGCTGTGACACGGGGACAAATAGTGCTGATAGGTGAAGGCCTCTCGCTGGAGAGTCCAGCACGGATGACAAATAGCTTGTGTGTGTGAGTGTGTGTGTGAGTGTGTGTGTGTGTGTGAGGGTAAATGGGATGCCAGGCCATACTCACTTATCACTGAGTCAGGTTCTTCCCTGAATCCTCTCTTGACATCCAGCAGGGACTCATCGGCTCCTCTCCCTCGCTTCTCTTGTTTTGTCCCGGCCTCGCTCTCTCCCTCCTATTTATCTCTCTTCTCTTTAATACACCCTTCCACCTCCTCCTCATCCCCTCTTCCCTCACCTCCTCTCCTCCAGCGCTCTCAGCAGTATCTCCCCAGCCTCTCAGCTCCCCATATTACACTGCCAGATAAGGGAGGAGAGGGCCCCGACTGACAGGGACCCCAAATTAATTTACAAGCAATGATGCCGCTCCCTGGGCTGATAGAACAGTCTTTATACAATATGAAGAGACGGGGAGTGACGCCTCGGAGCCTCCGCTGGGGAGGGAGTGCGACCACGCTATCTTTGTAATTATAGGGAGAGACCTTGATCCCTCTCTGTCTCTCTCCGTCTCCCTCTGTCTCTTTTTTTTCCGATAAATGTTATAGAAACAACCCCTGAGACGAATCCAAGCTCAGAGCTCGGCGATGAAGAAATCTGCGCTTTGCTTTCAATCCCCAGTTTTCTCTCTTTCACATTAAACTGATCGTACATTACATGGCGCGTTCTTCAAGACGGCGCTTTCACAAGACAATCGTGCCGCAGTTGTTCCTTCCTCCTCAAATCTCCCGCCGCTGTAGCTTTCAACACTTCGGTGCTACGATTCGCCACAGCTCTATGGCCTAATAGGGTTAGCGCACCGCAGAATCTAAAGAAACGTAAGTGGATTAAGGAAATCAGTTTTCCAGTGTATATAGCATTCATTAGCCTCTGCCAACAGTTGATGTTGGACCGAAGCTTTGACTGTGGGAGCCATTCCACCCAGAGTTTTTTGGCATAAATGCTTCAAGGTCCCCTGACAATGACGCCAAAATGAGGTAATAATAAAGGAAGTTGGGATGCGATCACACCGTCGCAGGCTGGGTCTTGAGTCAACTCACTCACTGAAGGATTCTTCCTTTCAGACGTAAATCACGAACTTCCCTCGGCATTGTTTAGTTTTTGCACACGATAAGGCGGCAAGCAAGAGTCCTTCTGTTATTGAGGGACTTGAGTCAGGATATTCATTTTCCAATGTTAATTTATCAGCTAACAGTATTAAAAAACATAAAGATGCAAGATAAAGAAGTAATGATCATAGAATTAGTAACAAAAATCCACCTGAACTTGAACTGTGCAGGTCACAGTGTTCACAACAACAGGAAAATGTCCGGAACATTAAGTTTAGAGGAAGTAGGAGACAGGATATAACGTTTAATTTCCACTGTGAAATATTTTTTTGTCTTGTCCTCTGGATAAGATTTGGTTCATATTCAACTGAGTCCATATAGTTTGAGTAAGAACTCATTTTAGACTTGAATGAGACCCACAACTTTAACCTGAGCTCTGATTCATGATATTTATTACAACGAATGCACCTTTTTGGTGTGAACACTCTCAAACATACAGATAAACACCCCACTGACACATTAATGGAAGCTTTTAAATAGCAGTCAACTGTCCTCAGACCAGAATCTGTCACCGATAGAATTATTACATTCACATGTGAGCGGCTGTCCTTCCAAAAGCACAGAGACGGATTTGTTTGCGTAGTTTGGAAGCTAAATACTTTGTGAGGTGTGAAATTGTGGGTAATTCGATGAAGCCAGTGGTTGCGTGCAGCTGCATGTAGTTACACAGAGCTGCTCTCCGACACAGACCAAACCGATTCAGGTCCAGTTAACACGTTAGCGTTTGGATTCCCAGAATTATCAGCTCCAGCTCTCAGTGTAATGACGGAGAACTCTGGGACATGCTGCCATGTTGGAGCAGAGACAAGTTGGACTCTCCTCTTGTTTTTGACAGATTTCTGAACAATTTATAGCCTGTGACCTTAATTCCTTCTCTTTCTTTACCAGGATGAAAGCTGCTGCCGTGTTTGCTCATAATGACTTTCACATTATATAGAACATGCTTTGTTGTATTTATAAGTGCTCCTCTCTGGGTCATAATAAATAGAGAAAAGAAAACATAATAAAATAAACAATGTGATATAGAAATATATATGACACTTAAGGATAGACCTAAATGGAAATAAATGTTTATTTAGTTGATATATTCTTATATACTACATTGTTTTTATTAAGAAATCTGGCACATTCAGCAGATAAGTAATGAGAACCTCAGGTAGATTAAAAATGTGTGGTTTTTAGTTATTTTTTAAATATTCAAATATGACAAAACGCACTCACCCAAAAAACAAAAAGTGAATCAATTGATGAATAAGAAATAAACTATCAGATAAAAACAATGTATAGATACATATAAATATAAAATAAGATAAAATAAAAGACAAAGGGATGACAGAGATTGAAGAGTGTTTAAAAAAAAGTAAAAACAGAATTGGCTCCTACTGAATATTTAACTTTCTCTAGTTTTAGAAAGGACGTGACGTCACAGAGCCACCGGGTGTTGGAGGGAGCTTTCGCTGAGAGGAAGGAGAAGCTAGTATTTCAAGTACTTACATTTCCTCTGAAGTTTTGTTTGGATTCATTAACACCATGAATTGATTGGTTTATTGAAATCACAATCACTTTTGAATGTTTCGACGAAGGGAACCAAGCGTTTTGTGTCACGTTTATGAAATTGAAACAGTGCTAAAGGCAAAAATCGGATTCTTTGCTGTAGAAACCTGTTGCCAAATCATCCTGGTAACAGTTGCAGGACGAGATCACGCCGCCGCCATCGGTGCCACTGAGACGAGCGGTGGCCAGATTGTGCTCATATGCAGCTCGGCTCCTCTCATAGAGGGAGAAGTGTAAATCCGAAGCTGAAAACTCCATTAGGCCGAGTCAGTCATGCATCCGTATACTCCAGTGCCAGACAGCTCTGTAAATCAGCTCCCCTTTTTCTAGCTCCACTGAAGAAAACAATATGGGTAGTGTCTGGGTACTGAGCACTGGGCCCTTGGGTTATGGGCACACACACACACACACACACACACACACACACACACACACACACACACACACACACACACACACACACACACACACACACACACACACACACACACACCCACACACCCACACACACACCCTATGCACCCTGGGGGCTTGGCTGCTACAGAGTGAGACCAAACGCTCTGATCCAGGTTGAACTAACCACTGACATGTGCACCTGTCACACATGGGCTGCTGAAGGTGTGTGTGTGCATTAATGTGCATACAGTAGAAGAATGTGTGTGTGTGTTAGTGTGTGTTGTGTTATAGTGCTGAGTCCTTTGTACCAAAAAATCTCTGTCTTGTGGGCGACACTGATTTTATCTGCTTGCAAAAATGTTTTTTTTTCTTATTCTTGTATTTTCTGGCATTGAATTTGTTTTGCATCTGTTTTCCTCTAACTGTTTCTAACTATTGTCTTTTTAAATCGGATGATTTTATTACCTAAAATCAAAAAAATATATATTTGCTGCCTTGTTAGACACTTACAATAATTCTAATTTTTTGGAATTATTATTTTAATCATGTAAATCAAGTAGATATTCAGCCTCTTCTTCTCATTTTGGACAAAAAAAGCTAAGCTATACATGAATTTGTGGAGGTTTGCTGCAGAGTGTCTTCTAAAAATGGATTTGGACTCTCTCCTTCTCTCCCTGAGACACATGCAAACACACAGACTGTAAAGTAAATGGATTTGGAGTGTGTCCGTCCGTCCTAATCTGTTGGCCAGTAAAGGCTGACTGAGGCCTAGCAGGTGCTAGACACTTGTCTGTGGAATGTGCAGGGCCAGACCTCAGACCTCCCACCAGGTCTGCAGAGCTTCCTCCTCTGCTCTGAACGTGTGTGTATATGTGTATATGTGTATATGTGTTTTTGTGTGGGTGTGGGTGTGTGTGGGTGTGTGTGGGTGGGTGGCGGGCACCACCTGCTCTCATCCTAATTTCAGTTTTCTCAGGACCAACACATTGCACTGCATTCTGTACTGGTTTTAATTCAAATTATGATTTATTGAGTTTCTAAAGGAGAATGAACCAATTTTTCTTAATATCACAAACATTTTGTCTGAAGACTTGTTTGGAGATCATTTGGCCAAATGGGATTTTAGTAATATTTTTTAAGTTAAAGTACAAAGATTATATCAGTGAGCTAAACGTACATACTAGTAACTATTTTTGTGTATATTTCCTTCTGTGTGTCTGGCTCCTCTCTTTCATGCTGAGGTATTTGTATTCTCCCTGTTTTGTCATCCACACGGTCGCTCGCTGTGAATTTTCAGGAAAAGGTGCGGAGTTCAGTGCACGTGTCTGCTTATACCAATATATACTCTTCCATGTGGCCCAACCTTTTACTAGCACTTCTCCGGCGTAGAGAAAACACTGCAGACCTCCCTTTTGTTGCTCAGCATTAAGAAAAATACGATTAATTCCTGCTTATCAGTGTAACAACACGCTGCTTAAATGAGTGTGAATCAGCAGAAGAGCCGTCTCCAGTGTCGTTAATGTAGATTAATGCTACCTGCCTGCCTTTTGGCTCCAATTACTGTAAGAGCAATAATCACCTTTTCATGCTCCGCTCTCTTAGTGGGTCATTACCACCCCCCACCCACATCTTCCCAGTGCCTTCACCCAACACAAGATAACGAGGACAGTGTCGTGCGCTGCAGTTTCGTGTGTGTTGTTGTCGTTAACACTTAAAAGCACGAGCGAGTGTTTATGTAGAATACTCTGAGCTTGTGTAGCCTGTGTAAAAGATTTAGCTGGAATTGAATGGAGGTAAAAGGTTGAACCGCTGATTTATTCCTCTTCCTCTTTCTTCCTTCCTCTCTCATTTTTCCCGGTGTCACAATGACTGATGGTGGCCAGCGTTACCGGGTGTCCGGCATTATCCCCCCGACAAATGGTTGCGGCCTGCTCGGCCAGGCCTTGGACCGGACAGAAATCAATATTTCACCATTTAAAATCTATCAAAAGAGGATTTCTGAGAGCGCTACAGCTGCCTGCATGCGTTCCCTTCCACCAACCACCTTTCCGCAGCCCCCCCTCCCTCCCTCCCTCCCTCCCTCCCTCACTCCCTCTCCACCCTGCCACACCACGAGCACTGAATCAGACACTCTGTAGTTACAACTAGTAATCAATAAGCCAGCACCTTCACAGATCTTAACCGCGGTCGCCTTGGAGCAGTGATGGATGGTGAGGAAGGCCGCGCTTCATTTTGTCAGGCCATTACGCCGGCGAATTCTGTCCACTTCATCCTGCAGACGATCATTTTTCACACTTCATAAGAAGCAGAAATGGGTTGCGATGGAGAGAAAGGAGGGGACGAGAGGAGAGGCAGACAAAAGAGAGGGCAGACGGTGAAAGGGAGTCGGGATGAAATGAGGAATATGGAGCGAGGTTGAGAGGGAAATAGGGAAACTAAGGGGGAGGAGAAAACAAGAGTGATGACAGACGGAGAAAGAGAAAGCAGAGATGTAAACCAGACTGAGTGGCTCCTGTAGCCATTTTGACTTTTTTCTTTTTTAGCAAAAATATACACTTGAACAATTCGATTCGCTCCATTTGTCGTATAGAATCATTAAAACTTCTAATTCTGACTCATATTTTTTCTTTATCTGTTGCTGAAAGATCCCGTTGACGTCTTTCAGGTGAGAAACAACCTTTTGGTTTTATGAAAGCCTCTCTGCAGTGAGCGGAATAAGCCACAACGACAAAAGAAGTACGTTTGCTAAAAGGACGACGGCGAGCTCGACTGTGTCGGAGCCTCTGCTGTGTGTAACCAAATCAGTCAGGAGGGAAATTGATTCCCCCTCCAACGCCGAAAGCATTTTATCGCTATAAAGCACACAAGGGCAAAGTAACCATGACCAAGTCCCACTAGTCAAATGTATTATGTTTACAAAACACCAAAGTGGTAAATTAGTCGAGCTAAAGCGTGCGGCGTGCGTCTACACGGAATATCGTGCCATTACTTCACTTCACGTTCAATTATAAAGACCATGGAGGAGAATATGGGCTTGTAATAGAAGATGTAATGGAGGCAGGTGGACTGAGATGAGAGAGGGAAAGGTGAATCCTTTTTTCCTCTCTCTCTTCCTTCACCTTCTGTCATTTGCATTAATATATCTCCCCCCTTCCTCTTCCACCTCCTCCTCCCACCTTTCCCTTCCTCCCACTCTTGGCCCGGCTCCCAAAGACCCACGGTGTTCTTGTTGGATCGATCCTGCCCTGGAAAACAAGTGACAGCTGCTGTGTGTGTGTGTGCGTGTGTGTGTGTTCGTGCTGTCCCATGGTCGCGGTCTCGCCCCATATGTTGGCCCTCACCTGCTGGCGGGCGAGGATTATGAGCTACAAGCTCTTATTAAAACTGGATTTGTTTACCCTCCTGCTTGCACGCGACGACAACAAAAACAATGCGACCTGTCCGTCGCTGGGCCGCCGCCCGGCTGCGAGGGAAGCCGCGGCCAACCCGACCCCGGGAGGTTGAAATTTAGTAAAAATACACTGATAAGATGTTGATGCTCATTTGTCATCGGATGAAATTGGAAAGCTGAGCTGCAGCGGAGATGATTAACACGTCAGAATCAAGTTAATTAGCAACAGTTTTGATCATTCTGCCTAAAATTCATTAAAGAACAAAGCTTCATTTTGAGATTCAGGAACACGATGTGCATTTTGGTGGTTTTACGTTTTTGCGCTGTCAATCTCAGTCTTGTCAACACAATATCTCAAGAAACCACCTTGAGGGAACCCTTTCAAATGTGGTTCAAACGCTCAGTTCAATTCAAAGATGAACTGATTAGATCTTAGTGGTTGGAGGTCAAAGGTCAAGGCCCATGTGACCTTACAAACATGTTTTTTTGGGGGGGGGTCTTGTGAATGCAACATCTCAGGAACACCTTGAGGGATTTTCTTCAAATTTGGTACAAACTTGGACTCAAAGATGGAATTATTAGATTTCAGTGGTTAAAGGTCAAAGGTCACTGTGAACTCTCTGTATACACTGTTTGTGTAGTTTTCTCATTGATCTCACCTGATCAGAAAACTTACATCAATAGTTGCGCGTGCCCTAAAAAATGATTCATATTCTAATAAAGTAGTGTGCTAGTTTTCTTCAGTTTACACAGTGGCAGCTGTAGTGTTATTAGCGCTTGCAGACAGCGTTGCTCCTCAATGCTATAGAATTAATTCTGGAAAATTACTTATTAATTATGAATAAAATGTTCAGTTTTTTGATGAATCTAGCTAAATTAAATCAGAATATTTCATCACACTGCTGCAAAAATCATACACTAATTCTTATATTGCTGTTGCAGCTTCGTCCAGATAATGAAGGGAGAGACACCACGGTATAAAGGCAACAAGATATCATGATGTACCATCAAATCACCCAATATGTATGTGTACTGCTCAACAGACTCTTCCCTCCGTGCATTGGTGCGGATAAATTATCTTTTAATCCCAAAATGAAGGTAGTGCCTCTTTCTAGCTGTGCGATATTAGTCCTTAGGACTCACAATCAATTTGTTAAAATGGCAGCAAATGAAAATGGCAGCATCTCTTCTGTCCTCCCTCCTCTCTTGTCTTCTCTATCCTTTATTCATATCACAGTTGAGGTTCAGATGAGCTGAGATCAGTCGTGTCCTCTCTTTCTTTTGTCTGTTTCTTTTTGGTCTCTACAAGGAACACAAACTATGTCTATCTCATTTTACTTTTATTTCATTTTGTTCTTCCTCTTTTTTGCTCCTCTTCCTTCCCTTAATAGAAACCCATCAGTCACAATAAAAGCTTGACCCGCCACCAGTTAACATCCACGTTAATAGTGACAGTTCACATGGACACACACACACACACACACACACACACACACACACACACACACACACCCCCATACGTCGCCTCAGCACCAACACTGAGCGACTGCAAACTCAGCATCTCTTTTATGGAAATTTATGGGCAGTGTTTTGAGGTATGGGGGGGGGGGGCAAGAAATACAAGTACAAAGAAAAGAAACAAGAAAATAAAAGGCAGAGATGGAAATGAATGAAAGAAGTGGAGGAGGTATAGAAGAAGCAAGTACGGGCAGAAAATAAAGAGGAGAGGCAGAAGAGACGGAGAATAAATGGGGGAGATAGATGTAGAAATATGACGAGAAAGCGATGGTGAAGCGGAGAGGCAAAGTCAGCGTCTGTCATGGAAATTAATGGAGAGTACGACAAGTTATGGAGTCGAGGAGGAGAGGGAGAGCGAGTGGAAGAGGGGTGGAGGTGTGGAGTCTGCTAACCGAGGTGACGGAGGAGAAAACGCTGATTTGGTTTTGATTACTACGCCATGTTTTTTTTATTTCTGGTCGCTCTGCTTAATTGTGTGTGTGTGTGTGTGTGTGTGTGTGTGTGTGTGTGTGTGTGTGTGTGTGTGTGTGTGTGTGTGTGTGTGTGTGTGTGTGTGTGTGTGTGTGTTAATCATTGCACTGCCTATAGGGTGGAAATTGGGAATCACTGCATGTGTTGGATTTGGCAGATTAGAGTAAAAGATAATAGCAGTCTATCTGAATATGATGTATTTTTGCATTCTAATATTATTCATTCTTGATTATGATATATTGTATTTATACAAATATATGTTTAGGACAAAAACAAGTATCTTGTTAGTTTATCACAGCTGTATCAACTGGTCAGCTTTTGCCATATTTGCCAGAAGGGGGCACAAAACCCTCTGGTTTAGAGTCTCAACAGGCCACACAGAGAGGAGCTGCAGGCCCCCACCTCTGGACATCCACTTTTTATTTCCAATTCTTAGTTCATAATATTCTTACTTATATGGATTTGTCATATTCTTTCTTTATAGTAAAAAAGTTGGCAGGAAGTTTTTTTTTTTTCTCCTGGGGAGCAAAACAATTTTACAGTAAGAAGTTTGTGAAAATATGTACAGCAGCTTTCAGCTTCAAGGTAATGTAAAGTGTAAAATTTAAAAGATAAGTTTTAACGTAGAAACAAGACTAAAAAGACACTAGAGTATTTAAAAAGCATGAAATTTAATAAAAGATTAAACTTTGTTTAGAGAATCATATAGATTATTTTATTTATCATTAAAACAGCTTCAGGGAAATTCACTGCAGAACATTTATCTGACGAAATATTAATATAAAGTCGTAGAAAATAAAAATGAATGAGCACAGCTAAGATCACAATAACTGCATTTATGTATTTCTAAAAATGAAGACGTGTAATAATTAACACAAAACAATTATAAATTGTGTTAATGGATAAAACTAAATATAAAAATAGCTGTGAGCAGAAAGAGAGAAATCATGTGGAGAGACAATGAACCAGCTTGCGGGTCCTGTTTAAAGTCTGTCACAGTTTGGACAGTTAAAGTTTTAATAAATGAGAAACCAGGCACAGGTTAAGTAGCTCAGGGGCGGGGACAAAAGCCAGTTTCCTGTCTGCATGTCACCTTTTGTGCCAAAGCACATTGGAGGATTGAACCTGTCAATCAGGACTGGAACCAGCATGTTGCCTCCACAGCAAGACAATGACAGACCCCCCCCGTTTCAGGCTTAACCCCTTGAAGGGGGCTGTTAATGACATTTTAGTGAAACAGACACTGACACTGTCGTCATGACAAACAACACTCATGTCCTGCCGTTTGTTTTTTAGCAGTTTTTCACAATAAAAGCCTTTTGATATCCAAATCAGAATTTAGTTTTGGTTTGAAAGATGCT
This sequence comes from Paralichthys olivaceus, assembly GCF_024713975.1. NCBI lineage: Eukaryota > Metazoa > Chordata > Actinopteri > Pleuronectiformes > Paralichthyidae > Paralichthys > Paralichthys olivaceus. The sequence goes on from NC_091116.1 coordinate 5,371,779, forward strand.
CCTGTCCTAAAAAAATACATTAATAGTAAATGTATTAATTAACATATTCTCTCTGGACATAATGCACCTTGTTGTTCACCATAAATTACACATTATTATGGGTTTGCATGTTTGTAAGACAGACCACTCATTTATAATGGAATATACAGTCCTTATTAATCCGATTTGCCATTTGTTATATTACAGGTAATTTATCTGTGGAGGATAATTTTCTTTAGTTTACTGGTTTCACAGCAGGAGAGAGAGGGGGGGGGGGCAGAAAGGGAATTGGGTGCTAAAGCACAGATTGAAAAAACTTCCCTCGGCCAGCCAAGCATCACAGACATCAAAGTGAAGACATTGTTTGGGAGGAACAATGGCTACCGTCACAGTCCAGGAGTTTGTGAGTTGTTGCGTGTTTGCGCTCCCAGAATCCCCCTCTGACGGCGAAATCACTGGATTATCAAAGCAGCAGATGCAAACCGCAGAGAACAATATCATCGGCAACCCTCAGAGGGGAATCCTCGGAGGCCCCGTGTGTAAGGGACGCACAGATAACATCTAACAAAGAAAAGTAGGCACTTCTGTCGAACGCTAGGAAACTTCACTCTTATTCACTTTGATTCAAAGGCATTTGTTTGAATACATATATTTATAGGATAAGATAGAACGTTATTATTCCTACAGGAAGTCATTGTGCGCGATATTGCTCAAAAGTTACAATAATAAAGAATAAAAACAAATAATGTGTAAGTGTAAATCCAGGAAGACTAAATAGACAGTACAAGTAAGAGAAGTCATATAAATGTAAAAGAATAAACTAATATAGAACAAATGTGAAGTAATATTAAAGATTTTATGGTTTTTACTCCCAGTGGGACTTGAACACACCTTCACAGAGGTGGCACGATGTCTGTTTTTCTCTTTTGCGAGATCTACACATCATTCAGAGCTTGATCCCGACACCGTCTAGTTATAAAAACTCTACCTGACTGTCTGACCTGTTTAAAACCAAAGAATTAAACTCAATCGTAGTGGGAGCATATGGGAACGCCATCAAACTGTGATTCGACATCCTCATAACCTCTGGGATGCTCCTGTCATGGAGGTCCAGGCCGCGACGCCTTTCCTCTGCACTTCAAAACCACAGGCAGGGCGGGGGGATAATGCAAAACATAAAGAGACGAACTTGAAGATGGAAAGACGAACAGAAAATTGAAGGGTTGAAGGAGGGTGAAAAGAAGAAGTCTTTTTTTTTTTTTTTTTCTTGTCACTGCAGTTTTCATGTGTTACAGTTATTTTCACAGATCGCTGCGATCCTGAAATAGTCTGTTTGAGTCCACCTGAGCGTCCACTGGCCCGAACAGGAAATCAATACAGATCAGAGTAATGGCAGGACACACACACAGAGGCTGAGTGAATAAAACTAACACTAATCACACCTTATTAGCAGAGGCTGCAGTGAATTGATCCCTGGCTCCATTAATGGGACTCATTAGCCTTTTAATGAAGCCAAGTTTGGCCAGAAGGAGGAAGGAAGAAGAGAAAAATGTAGAGAGGAAGATAAAACATAGGCGCCAGGAGAAGAAGAGAAAGGGATGAAGAAATTGATAAATGATGGATTGATGGAGTGAAAAAAAAAAGCTTTTATTTCCAATTAATTTACACATTAAATCCTGATGACGGCCGTTGAATATCTTTTCTTTTCTGTCCAGTCAGTCGCCCACTCTGTCGCACGCTTTCAAGAAAAAGAAAAATACATAAACACTCCCGAGAATTCTTGGATCTAAAAGTTGAAATAACTTCTTCCATGTGGTTTAACTGTCAACGGTAGCAAGTGATGAACGTGCTGATGGGACCAGCTGAACTTCTGTACATAAATATAATTTACATCTTTCTAATTTAGCTTCTTTGGAGGTATACATCAGTGATTAAGTTTTAATTATTGATAGACACAAAAGGACTTTGCAGATTGTGACATCTCCTGGTGTCTTTTCTTCCAACCAGACGTCAAAATAAAATAGATTTATCCTAAAACAAATCCTCCAATTATCATCCACTATCAAAATAATTACTGATTATTTTTCTGTTGATCAACCATTTAATGAATCAGCTAATTGTCTCAGGTCTGTCTTAGATTTTGAAAGCTCTCTGCAGAGAGAGCTGACAACTGTTTTCACAACAAGAGCAGGTTTAGTGCCAAGTGCATCCAGGGAGGAAACCAATGGGGATCTATAAAAGTAGGATGAAATCATAAAATGTGTGTGATGAATCAGGGAAATTAGACACGACCGATAACATCCAATCCAGAGTAGTAGTGAGGACGCCGGGTGTAAAAGTACTTGATTTTAGTAAAGTTGGACCTCAAGTCAAAAAGTCTGAGAAAATGCTGACTTATAAACAGAATAAAAAGTTGGTGAGAATATTTATATTATATATATATATATATAATATAATCCAGAGCAGCTGTTGAGCATGCAGACAATAAAAGTGACAAACATTTGTCTCCCTGCGAAACGATGATCGGAAGTAAAGACGAGCTCGGAGCGGTGGACGCAACATTTCCTCTGTCAGGGGTTTCTCTCAGTGGTCGTACAGGAGGAAAAAGATACAGGCAGATGTGATTCAGGAGGGAGAGGGAGAGAGAGAGAGAGAGAGAGACTGTGATTAGTAGCGTGCCACAGTGAAGAAAAACGACGTGCATAATAGTTTCCTGTCTGCTGCAGTAGCTGATGGGGTGTTTTAAGCCTGAGTGGTGACTCTGAAAACGTCAACTTAAGTCTGGAGGGTTTCTCCTCTGCGGACAGTGGAAGCATTGAGGGCTGGAAAACTACAGCCAGTGTTTAGTGAGAACCTGTTAGTGGCTCGTTTTACATTTTATATCCAATTTCTTTATTTTCTCATGATAAAATACAGCCGACATGTACAGGAACCGTTTTTATGAGGATTAGTTGAAGGAACAGCGGATACAAGTATGGGAGATAAACTACCCTTACTATATTTGAATATTTACCTTTAATTCAGATGTGTACTGCCATTTAATTTGTACTTACTCCACTATACTGCCAAAACCAAAAAGTTACAAACACCTCCATTTTCGAAAATATTTCCTAAGTGAGTTTTTTGCAGAATAGTAAAGTAAAACGTACAAACTAAGTAGATGTATAAAGTTGTTTCACTCCATTTTTTGGATTTTTGAAGAAAATCAGCTATCTTTCCAACAATGTTCGAACCCAGAGAAATCCACAATTTTATTCAAGGTAACGACGTTTCATTCTGGTCGCACTTTAATCTCGTCATATCTGATTTACCTGAGGTTGTGCCTGTCTCTGCTACAACTTGACAGCTACACAATATCTTAAAGACAACAACTCCCTCACTTGTTATTGTTTTGATTAAGAGCCTCCTTGTGGCTGACGTTGCATATTGTACATTTGAGTAAGCTGAACGTATTCAAGTTTTTTTACAGTGATTTATTTCGCAGCTTTGCAATTTGATATGGGGAACGCTGGATTTACTCCTCTCCTCTTCCTCTTCTCTCCTCCCACTCCTCCTCTTCATCTCCTCTCCTCCCACTCCTCCTCTTCCTCTCCTCCTTGACCTTTTCCACATCCAATGCAATATTTTCTGCCGCTGAATGTCAGCAACCATCAAAAATGACTCTCTGCCCAAAAAGGCATCAATTTCAGCCTTGTTAGGCCTCCGTGCTTTTATTGGCGCGCACACACACACACACACACACACACACACACACACACACACACACACACTGGTCGGACAGGAGCAGACAATGTAAACCAATCCCTCTATAGCTGTCAGCGAACAAGTGGCTACCCGCTGGCTGAAAAAAGGGCTCAGTGAGAAACGCTCTCAATCACTTTCAATTAATCCCCCCTCCTCCTTGCTTGAAGGGACTTTAAAAGGACAGTTTTTCCATGGGGTGTGTGTGTGAAGGGGGCACTTAGGCCGCCTCCTGGCTGTGATGGCACACAGATATTGATTTATTATCCCCCTCAACAATATTTATGGCTGGCAGACCTCACAGTGGACCTGTGGAGGCATCAGGGAATCATTACAGAGCACAGGGGAAAAAACAGGAGCTGCCTCTTGGAGATGAACGTATATGAAACAAACATTAAAAGCCCCAGTTTCCTCAATAATCTCCGTCCCACATGAAATTCAGGCCCGTTGTGATTTCCAGACAGTTCTTATCTCATGCTAATAGTGTGGATAATGATAATAAAAGGGAGTGGATGTATGTGCGTGTGTGTTTGTGTGCTGGTGTGTGTGATCGGGAGCGGCCCTGCTTGAAATGATTAGAAGGTCGGGGCCATTATGAGCCGCTCTCTCTGCCTATTGTATCTGCCGTAATGAATATTGAGGGGGGCATTTGGAGTACTTTGAGGAACTAACAGGCTTTTTAATCCTTTAATCCCGAGGAAAACCAATTTCACCCCTCCTCCCCCCCCACGCACACGCACACATATCATTTGTAAGGGGTTTCACTGAACACAGTGTGTGTGTTTAACCTGCTCTCGTTAATTTCCCGGCTCAGAGACCTGGTGATCCTGGAGATTAGGTTCATTAAAACCACATATTGTGTGTGTGTGTGTTGGGATCGAGTGAACAGATAGGGAAGGGTTGAGGTTATCGCCCTTGTAGGTCCTCCCACACACACAGACACACACACAGACACACACACAGACACACACTCCTCCAGATGACTCCCCTCCCGCGGCTGCAGTCAGCGGTGTTTGCTGCAGTTTGACCCTGACAGGCTTGACTCCTGCTCGTCTTTGAAACGTCCCGCTGTGACGAGTGCTACAGAAACCTGAAGGGAGCTTTATCATTTAACCTTTGCTCAGCGGAGGCCTAATCCTCGCAGCCCAGAGTACATAAAACACCCATTATTTTACAGCTGCAGATCCAAATACACACTCCTGCACCATAAAAAACCGAGCCCAGGGAGAATTCTCATTCCTGAGGAGTCTGGTTTAGAGCTGAAACAATAAGTGGGGCGCCAGAACACTGATCTGCAACTGTTGAACTGATAATCTTATTAATTGCTAAGATTGTTTTAAGGAAAAATGCCAAAGAATTAATTTTCTCCCTTCTTAAACGTAAGGTATGAGAGTTTTTCCGTGTCTTGCGTTATGGTTGTAACGAGTATTATTGGGTTGATCAGCCAAAATAAAATCTGAGGATTATCCAGGAGAGAAAATAATGAATAGTTGCTGTCACTCTTTTCAAAGTTCAGAACAAATTGAGTGTTTTGTTGGCTCGGTCAGTGTGAAATATTTTATAACTTGTTGAATTCTGTTAATGATGAGGAAATAAGACTTTAATTAATTAAAAGAATGGTGGTCGTTTGCTATAACACCAACCTTTTCTCATCATTCTCTCTGAATGGATGAGCATCGTAAGTTTTTATTTTTGATCGTACACATCATTGAATTTGCTTTGTTCATTTTTTATCTTTATTATCCAGTGGTGGAAATGATGCAGTATTTATACTCTTTAAATCAGTAAAAGTACCTGTCTTCATTACATTAGAATCTTTGCTATTATTACTGATGCATTATTATACAAGCATTTTCTAACTGGTGAAGATGAAGCTAATTTCACAGATTTTATTTATCATCGATTAATTAGTTTTATTCCAAGGTGACGTCCTCAGATGTCTAAAACCCAAAGATCGTAAATCTAAAACTATAATTTGTTTGCACAATTTTAAAAGTTGAGTTACTAACGACTATATCTGTAAAATAAATTGATAAATACATGTAAATGTGTAATATTACTGTAAAAAATGGAGTAAAAGTATAAAGCAGCATCAAAACATTGAGCTAAAGCCATAATAGTACTTGAGAACTGTACTTGAGTACCACTGGCTGTATTTAATACTTTTATGATATTGGCTTATTCATGTATCATTCCCCGATTAGCCGACTTAGTTCAGGACAGGGATTAAAAAAACCAGCACTTTCTAATATCATAGGATTTGTTGCTCTGTGATGTTTGAAGAAGGAGACTACATGTGATTTAAAAGACGGGATAAAAAGAGAAACATGTAGAAAAATACAACTCGCACTCTGCTCACCAATCCCATTTTCTGATACATCATGAGCAGCCAGTGTAATAAAATATTCTATCAATGACAGCTGGATTCAGGATTAGGTTTTAAGACGAGCACATGCAGCAGCGTTTACTGAAAAAGCTCGATAAGGAAACAGTGGAGGAGTGTGTGTGTGTAAATTCCTTTATGCGCTCGCAGCATTTGTGTATTTCCTTTCAGGAGTGTGTGTGTGTGTGTGCGTGCATGTGTCTTTTTGAGCGTTACTCCAGGCAGCACCTCCTATCACGGCCTCATAATGGAGGAGCGTCTGGGGAGTTTTATCACCGAGCCTGGCTGTTCGGGGGACTCAGGGGCTGGGGGCCGCGCTCAAAGGGCCCCTGATGTGCTGAAAAGGTGAATGAATTGAAAAGAGGGCAGGGAGATTCTGCTTGTCTTTATAGATGCGTGTGCACGGGACGCACAGGGAAAGTCAAGTGGGTAGGACACAAGAGAGCATCGGAGAAGAATTGTCTTCCCAGCATGCCACAGGGCTTCCCTTACTCCCTCTATAGGTGAGAAGCAACATAATTAGACAGATAAAAACCCCACTCGTGAATGTGGACGCTCAGATAAGGTCTAATGAGAAGGAGACGGGACAGAGAGGGAGAACGATACAGGCAAAGAGGAGAGGGGGATGGAGGAGAAGAAAGGGGAGAGGAATGAAAGGAGGACCAAACAGGAGGGAGATCAGATCAGGTGGAGGTTATTAGTGTGAGAGGACACATCCGAGGGGTCAAGGACAGGATGGGATCTCTGATTTCCTGCTGTGACCTCTTCAGGCTTCTACATTTCAATGTGTTTTTACTTTCCAGGAGATAGACGCTCCAGGTCAAGAGTAGATGAAGCTTTTAGAAGAGGCAAAGGACTGGGCTTCTGGGAAAAGTAATCTTCACTTTGATAACTGCGATTTGTATTAAATACAGGCTCAGATTTTCCACCTCTTCCTCAAAATAAAACAAAAACCTTCATTAAATGGTGGAAATAGTCGATAGATTCACGGATACTGATATTTTCTGTGCTCCCTCTCTTGTTTCTCCTCCTGCCACCAACCTCCTCGTTTCCGTCTGGGTCCAAACATCCTCTGTTTATCAGTATCACCCTGCAGCAGATTAGCTGTCACCTTTCACCCCTGCTGCGATGACCTACCTGGTATGTGAATGCATCATCGTGGATCTTGAACTTCGAATTCATCCACATCTGCAAGATTTCATGTAATTCCTGTTAAAGTATCTGTTGCTCTGAAAAAGTGTACGTTACCTAGTTAAAGTATTCCATATCTTTTTCGTTAGCTCTGAGTTCGTTAACACACCGCTGTTTAATCCGCAGGAGGTAATGATATCGATTAACACAACCAAACTGGTTGAATACCCAGAAATAAGATGATCAATCATATCTTTAGGAGTCCTGGGTTACGTTTTAGCTCCCACATTAATTCAATCCCCATTATCCGGGCTAAGGAGGAGGCTGTAATGGATTTGTGCACTCTAACAGAAAATGGCTTTTTTGAACCAACACACAATTAGCACAAAGAGTTTTTGGCAAACCATACCCATATTATCAACATAATGGGAAATAAGCCTGCAGCTTTTTAAATGAGTTAGAAAATGGGGGGTTAATAATGTGTACAGAAGGTTTTCAACTTTAATTTATCATGGCTGCAGAGACCATTAATCAAAGCAACTGTGAAGTGATGTTTTTCCAATTGATTTTAATCTATTATTTAATCCCTTTAGCTAATTTCCTCACAAACTACTTTTTGTGCTTTTTTGTTTATTACTGGTGAGAAATTTGCAGCATTATGAATGTGAATAACAAAGGCAGTGAGTTATTATGAAGGTGTTTAAGACAGCTGACTACATTTGCGAACTTTTCAAGCAGCATGAAGTTGTTAGGAGTAAAAAGAGAAAACTTTTATTTGAAACGTCAACGTGCAAGACTTGATTAACTCTGCACCTATTCTTCATAAGAAGCCAGAACACGAAGCAGGCAGATGGTGGGGTTGGATTTTGAGGCTAATTCAATGGATATATATGAGTCATCATATATATCACATGACAGAAGTTACATACTAAGCTCATCTCCGTGACAACTGAGCAAACTCATCACATGAGGTGAAGGTGAACGTTCCAGAAAGAAGTGAACAAGTTCAACAATGATCTTGAATTCAACCATAAACCAACTTCAATCTTAAAGCCTCTGAAAACACGGTATAATGGCTCCTAGATGCATATTAATTACTAAATTCTGATTGGTTCCCATTAATACGTGAACATTTTAACCAATCAATGGACGTAAAACCAGTAAGAAGAGCACAGAGTAAACAAAAAGCAGATGTCATGAGCGGAGGGTTAAATCATAGAAACAGTTATAACTTATAACCGTGTTCACATAGAATCCTATTATACATTGTGTCACTCTCTTTTACGTCGATATCAATACCATAAATCTGAGAGAGAGAGTCATGTGAAGTTAGCCCGAGTGAGGGTTCAATGTCACTGAAGAAAACAAGAGTAAAAAAAGGAGAGGAAAATGGAGGCTAGTGGGGATTTTATTAAACATAACGCCTCGTCTGTCGGGTAAACAAAGCCTCCTCGCCTGGTGGCCTAATACTCTGAAAAAGTGCCAAATCAGCCGGTGAGGATTCAGCGTGTGGGGAAGGATTAAAGCTAAAACCTGCGAGGCTGTTGCACCCCTGTATGCAAACACAGCCCGCTACGTTAACCTAGTTTGATATCACAATGCATAATCTCTGCTTTAAAAAAAAAAAAAATACACACAGACAAACACACACAGGAATAATCTCTTCTTCCCGCGACTGTCGGGTTGTGACGTCCACGGCCTGATGACTGCTGAGTGACGGGCCGCTCATCTGTGCGCGGCACGCTGCGTTAGGCTCATGAGCAAAACACACACACTTCTTTATGTTCACACCTGACATCTAATTATTGTGTGTTTCAATCTGTATCAAACACATAACATTTTATTTTTAGTGTCAGGACACAGCCTTGCCTGTTAGATCCCCGTGTCATGTTTTAGTGACGTGTGCTTGACCAGTAACGACCTCAAGTGACCCGTCATATAAAACTTCACACCGATAAAACACATTTTATCAATAATGCTTTTATTCCTATTCAAGGTAATTGTGTAAACTTTATGATGATCTAGATGTAAAACATTTCCGATACTGATATATAGATCTGCACATTGGATCCTTCCTGACATGGGAAGCATTTGAAGGAGTCTTCAAAATGGTACAGCCCGGTCGTGCCTCCCTGATCCTTCTTCAAATGCAGCCTCTAAAGGATGCGTCTCCTCCAATTGAGACACATCAATAGTTTTAAGTCTGTCGTGACTCAAGTGGCTCATATCGTCAGCTAGCGCACCTTCTCCTCGACTGGAATGAAACAGTAAATTAAACGTCAAGCTTATTCCACGTGCAGCTGCTATTGCTGTGTCTCCCCTGTGTGTGGTTTCTAAGATTACAGCTTCTTCTTTAGTCTCCTCAGTGGCGTTCAAACAACAAAACCAGGTGACGCTGTGAAGACATACATTCGGATCCTTCTCCTACTTTTTATTTCCAGCGGTACTGTCGCTCTCACCTGCCACCTTGACGTTCACAGGACTTTCCGACGCTTCGCCAACTTCCCCCATTGCGGCAAATACCCATTAGTTAATATTTACACAGCATTTACAAAGCCACTTTTTCAGCCTGTTGTAGGTGCTCGGCAGATGTTTATCATTGTGGGCATTGATCCGTGTCTCCCCATGCAAAGGTTGGACCCCGGAAAGGTTAATTGGAAAACAAGACGGCAGAACAGTTGAGAGACTTCCCGTCACGCTAAAGTAAAAGTTTGTGGATGTTGTGTTTTCTGGGGGGGCGCTCTAATGAACAGTGAAAGGGAATAAGCTGATTTTTAGGGACCGTACACAAAATGTAATAAGAATCATGTCACACTTGTTCCCTTGCATCCTCGTCACGGGATGATACCAATGTCAACGTCCAGTGAAGTACAATCGCCACCATGACCTCCCTTAAAAAAATCCCCTGTCACTGTAACCTTTGCAACTAACCTCCACATCAAGTGAAGGGCAGAATCAATGTCGTTACCAGGGCTCTTCTTTAAAGGTTTTTAAGGTCACAACTATGCATCGTTTTGTTTGTGTGTGTACTTTTCAAAAAGCCAAACAAAGTGAGTGGTGTCACATTAAAAAGTGTAGACAGGCCCACACACTTCGGCCCGATGGCAGTCGAGCACCGAACCAACAGCTGATTCTGTGAGAAAAGAATCGTCAAAACCCCTCATTTGCATTTTTTTTAACACATCAGTGATTTAAGCAACTTAGTCGGCACATCACGGTACATATCACGGTCGGAGCTGAGCTGCAGGATGGACCCTAACCTCTAGCCCAGAGTAGGCAGGGATTGTCTCCAGCCCACCTGCGACCCTTAAAGAATAAATGATTTCGATCATGATGGATGTTATTTCAGCTAAATACATCCACTTAACAATTTCTTAAAAACTCGTATTCCTTGGTATTTAAGTTCAAAATAATTACTGAAACATACGAGTATACCCAACACGTCAAATATCAAATCTACTACTTTGTAGTACGCACTGTCTGTGTAGTTTTCACTGTATTATCGAGTACGCAATACATGGAATATTTCATGCACTAGTTAGTAAATTGCAGGATTTGATACTGTTTAAAATCTGATATGTTTGTATTTAGACGTAGTTTTTTTTGCAGCCGTCACACAGAGAGAAATTGATTCTTAATTTTTGTAAGTGAAACGTCTGCAGCCATTCAGGTAGAGTCTATAGGTAGCTGCATAACAATAATAAAATCACCAACACGTGACTGAGTAGTGAAACATTTTGTGAACGTGAGTCTACCCGAACGGTCCTATCACCCCTCTGCAGCTCCACCACTGTTTGCAAACACTGTTATTTCCAGGTTTGCTCTTTCTATCACTTTGTGTGAAACTAGAACCGGAGCCAGAGCGCGGAGCCGAGAGGCCCTCGAGCTGAAGAGGAGCCACTTCACAAGCAATTCATCACCTTGCTGCAGCCTGTCTCTCCTCTCTACCCTTATGTCTCTCTCCCACTCCCTCTCTTTTCTTTTTTGTTGTTGTTGTTGTTCCTCGCTCTCTAGTTGTTCTCCTCTCCCCTCCACCACCGCCCCTCCGCCATCATCTCCCGGTCTAATCCCGCAGGAGAAAGCTGGGGTTGTGTTATGGCGTATTGGTATCTGACCTCAGCATCGTCTCTAATCCGGCTTAGTTCACTTAATGATTCCACTTGTGGTGCCACGAACGCCACCGAGAAGTCTATAAAAGCCTTCCATTAAAATGCAAATCCGACCTGGTGGAGAGAAGCTAAGCGACACAAAAGTGGGAGAATTTGACCGCGGACCCCTCTCCCTTTTCTCGTCTCTATGCAGCCCATGCAGCAAACGCTCCCCTCCAATAATAACTGATTCTGTGATTAGGACCATTGCTGCATGTCGGCGATGAAATAGACTCCTGTCCTCCGCAGAACAAAACGAGAAAGAGAGGGAGAACTCAACCTATTCCATTTCAGAGGAGGCCCGCGCATTTTTTTTCTTCCTGTTGTTGTCAGGAAATGAACAAATGGTTATCAATGTTCGGAGGGGAAATCTCCCATCTCTCGGCCAGGTTTTCCCAGCTGATACTATTTTCTCCGTACAAGGCAGGAAATGAAATTTCTCTGTGCGCTGTATCACCTCTCGTCCAGCGCCCCCCCTCATCTGCCGTACCTTTTTTTTTTTTTTTTTATCACAGTATCCTTTTCTGAGAGAGAGAGAGAGAGAGGAAGGAGCCTGCTCTCCATCTCCAAACAGAGAAGTTGTCTGGAGCAATAACATGCCATACACATCAAGGCCGATACACACTGCAATAGAGTAGTTTCAATTTACAGAATTATTTGGTGGCGGACATTTTTTTTTTCTAAGGAGGGATTGTACCATATCATGTCCTCCTCACCTGTGTGTGTGTGTTTGTGTGTGTGTTTGTGTGTGTGTGTGATGCAGTGAATTATCGAGTGTATTAGTGTGCTTTCAAACTTTTTAAACGGGTGAATGAAGAGCAGAGAGAAATTTTACGTCGTAGAGTTTCCGTTCAGTTTATGATTGTACTGATTTTGTGCAACTCCATAGGTGCAGCCAAAAATGAACTATTCACTTTATTATTATTATTATTATAAAATACAGAAAATAAATTCGAGCTGCCACGAGTTTGGTTGATCAACAGATAATTCATCTCCATTTTGCAAATTGATTCTTCGTTTTTACGTTGTAGCTTCTTCAATGGGAAGGTGTTGCTGTTTTCTGTTTCACTTTAAACTGAGTATATCATCACGTCATTATGAAGTGGGGACACTGGGATGAGCAGTTTTCACAATTCTAGTGTCAATACAACATAAAACAGCTCCACTCATTGATATCCATGTTGTGTATATGACAATAATAGTAGCTAGAACAGTTTAAATAACTGACTAATTGATTAACCAGCTAATTGTTTTATCTCCATTTTAAGCCATTTTAAACTGCTATTAAAATGTGTGTGTATATGTGGACATTATCTCACATAAATATACAAAAATTAAATTTTCCAAACCATATTCAAGAACAAGAACAGAGAACAATAAAGGAGAAAAGCAGACTAGAGATAAAATCAGAGAAATATATAACATATAACATAAATATTGTAATATAATAATCACTCTTGATGTAGAAATCTTCAGACGACACCGTGATTTCAGTGAAGCAGGGTTACGAGGTGGTGTTGTTGTGTCTGCAGTGGAAACGAGCCCATAGACTGGGAGCAGAGTGAATTTTGTATCGCTTCGCTGCCTCATCGCTTGCCAGTCATTGGCCTGATTCCTACTGTCAGGAATGTGGTCATGGTCAAAACACAAACACACTGAATAGAACTTTCTTTCAAGAAATCTCTCGTGGATATTTTTTAGTTGTAGAATATAGAATGTATCATGAATGTTACTTTTCATGTTTTATTTACAAAGCAGATTAAATCCTAAAAAACTCCATTCAGCAGAATGAAAGACAAAAATATTTTATTTCATCGCCTCCTTATTGGGCATTATTTAAACTATCCATTGTGCAGTTTCCAGTACAGGCCTGGTAAATGTGTAAATACCATAACGCTATGTACCAGAAAAAATATTATGTACTCAAAATATGACTTTAGTATTATCATTGTCAGGTTAAAAGCTTTTTTTAAATTCTATGTCAAAGCAAAAAAAACTACAATGAATTAATTGAACTCTTCACTCTGCGCTAGAGCATTAATATTTTAAAATACGTTGTTGGATCATGACCAATAAGACCAAGTTGAATTCTTAGTTAAAAGTATTTTATGTTTTACCACACAGTGATCTAAAAGTAAAAGTCGACAGCATTTAGAAAATGATTACAGCGAGGTTGGTCAGTACAGTATTACATTTTTTTTACATTTTATGATATTGATAAGTTCAAAACTCACAGATGTTTGATTAAGTGTGTTTTTTATGACTTTTTACACAAGATGTTCTGAGATGAGACAACGTGTGGTATTTAGAGTGTGAAACAATAATTTTGAATCCAGATCAGTGAAATGAGCTGTTCCAAAGGAGTGAAAATGTCCCATCTGTGCCCATTTGGCCTTCAAGTGCCCAGAGGGAATTAGGAGAAATTAACAAATGGCATTAAGTCAAAATGGCTCAGAAACAAAAACCTAAACTCTTTGTGAAAAACAGCAGCATACAAACAAAATAAAAGTTCTTGTGATATGAAGTGTTTCATCTAAATGCCGCACAATGTCAATTCAATACTGAAAACAGAAAAAACTTTTACCTCGTCTTGAATTCAAGTCCACTTTACAAAGTATTTGAAAACAACAAAAAGAAAAGCTCACCCTAAACGATGTAAATGTACCATGTGCCTCGTTGGAACACCAGTGTTAAGTTAGTTGTGGGAAATGGAGGGTGTAAAGTGGGAAGGGCACGAGGAGAGAGGGAGCGAGGGAGAGAGATGTGGGGAGCATCTGCCTGTGGTCATGGTTCATTCACTTTCGCTATGGCCTCTCCGCTCTTTGAAAATGCAAGATGGTGAAAGAAAGAAAGAGAGAGAGAGAGCGAAGGAGAAGGGGAGGGGGGGTTAGCAGAGAGTAGGCACAAAAATCTCCCCTCATTTTCATCTGCTACATTCATCACATCCCAGAGTCCATCACTCCTTCCCCCTTTTTAACCGACCCAGTCGCCAGAACCTGGGGTCTTAGAGGAAGTAAATAAAAAGACGAGGAGCTACAGCGAACTCAGGAACGACGAGTGCTTGATCTCGCTGCCTGTACGACCCAGGGGAGTGTTGCTCTCTCTTTCTCTCCCTTTGACCCGGTATAGCTTGTTTCTCTAGAGAGAGACAAAGTTCATGACTGTAAACATATCGTCATGTATCTAAAGAACCTCCGCTACGTGTGTTGCTTCTAATTCAACCTCTTTGAGGAGACGTTTTCCAGGGAGACAGACGCTTGAACACCAGCGCAACAAAATTCAGTTGCAATCAAAAGAGGCTCCATCATGACTTGTCTGAGGCTCCCCTCTGCCTTGCTGGATAGGCCCTTGGTTTTGGCTGCTCGAGGGAGTGGGGGGGGGGGCGTTGAATTGATTTGTGTGTGCGGTCTGACAAAGGCGCCGTGTTTGCATGTTAAAAAGAGACTTTTTGGGGCGAGAGAAAGATGTGAGGTCAGCGTCTCACTGTTTCCGAGGCCTTTTGGTGCGGCGCTGATAAGGCGACGTTCAGTCAGCGCGTTTGGCAGAGGAAGATGTATCTGCTTGTGATATCGCGTCGCACCCAGGTCTGCCCCGCCCCTGCCACGCCCTTACCCACCCTCGCCCGCCTCCCGCCAACATCAGATCTATAGCGTCAGGAAGCAAACCATCACTCGTCCAAGTCTTCAGCCATCACACGTTGACCTCTGGGGGCGTCAACGTTTATAACCGCTCAGAGTAAAATGTTCGACAACACAAGGACACAAAAGTCAAATGCGTCTGTGTTTGTATAACATTCAAACACTGTAACATGCACGGTTTTCCACAGGTTCTTAAACAGTCTTAAATATCTTATAACATCTGTCGTATTCTAAGTCACCAGTTGAGCTAAATATTGAAGTTGATATCAATTTTTGCCTCCGTCAATAAATACATTATATTACAAAATTATACCTAAATATTTTCATGGGTATTTGATTGTTTGTTAGTTCGCAGGATTATGTAAAAGCTACTGAATGGATTTCCATGAAAGTTGGTGAAAGGATGTGGTAGAGCTCAGGGAAGAAATCATTTCATTTGGCCTTTGCAGAGTTTGTTTTCCGACACGTTAGCTTCTTTATTCTGCACAAATCTGCACAACGATAAGGAGCAAAATATTTCATGTCTCTGTGTGATTCATATACGTTCTATAAATCCCTCTGTCCCACAACCGCGTATCTTGAGACTGTAATAGACACACATAAATCAACAGAGTATTCTGTACACAACAGCATCATCTATAATTACACTCCAGGACTTTGTGTTTTAAAAGAACAAAGACCGATTGCTTTTACTTTTTGACTTCAGAGCCAAAATCTCTTGAAACTCGTTTCTCTTTCTCGGCTGCGTCTGTCTGTTGGCTCCACTCTTTCATTTGTGACTCCTTTGTCCTCTTGTGCGCCTCCGTTTTGTCCCATTAACTCAGACGTGTCAAGGCATGCCCACCGCTAGCTGTGCCCAAGCCCGAGCATGGCAGAGCAGGACAGATGGTTGCTAGGGAGGTTGCCAGGGCGGATCAGTGGGCCTGTGTGTGTGCGCCTGGGCCTGTGCGTGTGTGTGTGTGTTCAGTATCTCAAAGCCACGCTTCACTGTCGGACAATGGCATCGCCGGCCCACGCCAGGGTTGGGTTGTGGCACCAAGCCGCGACCCAATAATGCCGGTGCCGCTGAGGGTTGCGACCTGGAAACGGGCACCGACTGTGATAACAGCTTGGCCGAGCGGCGGGGAAGACACCTTGTCAGTGTCGCCATGTCGTAACGCGTGAATGTCACTGTCCTGCTCGCCCTCCGCCTCTCTTTTTTTCTTCTTCCTCTAATCAACCCCCTCCACTTCCTTCCAAAGCCTCCACACGCACTCCTCCCTCTCTTCTTCCTTGGAAGTCTGCGCCTCCATCTTGAGAAAAACAACAAACCCCAGTAAGATATGAGGACAAGGAGGAAAATAAAAAGGATTCCAGCTGATTTACTGCGTTGTTCTATTCTCAGCTCGGTTTTTGAATCCACGCCTTGGCAAAGGACTTGATCCGCTTTGATGACCGTTTTTCCAGAGACTGTAATCCCTGTCTTTGGTTTATGGCAGTTTTGCGTGTCTTCATCGAGAGTGGCCTGTCTTGTGTGCAGCCATAATACAGACACCAGCAAATTATAAGATTAGAGACCTGTGTTTATGGGCCTGTGGTGTCTCTCCCATCTCTGATCTGATTCCGAATGCCAACACTAACTGCTCGTACAAGGAAATCATCGCTGTCGAACAAGTGGATGGGTATCAATAGAGATAAACTTTGGTATAACCGCGGTAATACACCACTAGGATGTTGCACGGCAGGAGCGTGCATATGCATGTCAGAGTGTGAAATTGTTTCCAAACAACTTTCAGCAGAGTGTGCTGTTTGAGGAGGCGCAAAGACCTCAAAGTACGTGTAAATTTCAACTTGGCTTAATCTTAACAGCACAGATTACACCCAGCAGGTGAGTCTATGGGTAACAGGGACAGGCTGCTAGCGCTGGCATGACGCCCCACCCGCAATAACTCTAATGGAGCACTTTGAGAGCCCCTGGTGGGGGGAATCAAATGATGTCAACCATGTCATAATCCAGGACTGGCTCCGTGCATGAAACTCGGTTTAAATGGAGAGAAGGGGAAGACGGGGGGTGGGTCTGGGTGCAGAGCTCTTACCATGATCTCTTTGATTTGACATTTATTTATATGTCTGATGTCCACGACCGAGAGAAACCTGCTCTGAACATAATATGTAGAAAGATCGACATCCAGGACTAAAATTTAACCCCAACCATAAATTGGTTTAAGTTTTAAATCCCCTGGAAACATGGTTTAAGGTCTTCTTAAGAATCTGTCTAATAGATTTTACTACATTTTTAACAGAAATATGTTAAAACCTATCAAACCAGATCGTGTTTGAATTCATAGACTGTATAAAGATTGACGACTATTTTCATTAGTTTTTTGATGCAATAAAAACAGTGTGATCATCATCTTTAACGGCTGAGACGGACTCACGACAGTTTAAACACGTATATTGGCCCCATCCCCAGTTCAGTATCGTGCACAAGATGGCGACGCTAATATCCAGAATATTTTGGCGTCACTCCTGGATGGTAGGAGGAAGTGTAGATGCATCGTCCATATTTACAAAACACATTTTCCAGTCTTCAAATATTAAAACCAGAAATAATTATGTTCAGGTTGAACATACCGTCTGTTAATGGCAAAAGCATATGAATACGTTTCACACTGAAATGATATTAGTCGAATGAAACACTGTGTAAACAAACCCATCAACCAGTGTTTCAGCAAGAGGTTTCCTTCTTCAATTACGGACCTCATGCCTCTAAAACAAAGATACTGTCATCTCTGTCACCGTCCCTGTTACGTTCCATGTCTGATGTCTTGCTCAGACTTGCATTTTTGACATTGGGACACTGTAACCGCAACGTGGAGCTCAAACAAAGGTCTTTTGCTTGTTAACAGCGTCGGCTAAGGTCACGTCATATTTTCTCCAAGAATTAGCAAGATTAGACGAGTGTTGATTGCGGTGGTATTTTAAAGAGACTCTGCGACTTGGAGTCTGCGATCCAGGACTGCAACAGAACCCAATACTTGTAATTTAGGGAGGAAAAGCTCAATGTAAAAAGTCTGATTTAAGTTATGTTTAGGTGCATAATTATCTTGTTAGTGCTGAGGATTTGGTTTTGGTTCTGCTCGGTGAGGAAGTGACAGCAGGGAATCGATTGACGCACCATCATCCTCATGATATTAGCACCCTCTCAAACTCAAGGAGCAGGGAGAGCTAACCATTGAAGCAACACCGGGCGCCGTCAGATCCCTCACTGATAGGGTCACAAACCTCCAACCTGTGTGTGTGTGATCTCTCCGCTGACTCAGACCATTCAGCCACTGACTGATGACGTTCCCCTCCAGCGCCAGGCGACATCACAGCACAAAGGGCCACTCCGGGTGAAACAAAGACCCTCTAATTGTGCCTTTGAGCAAGCCGCTTGGTCAGTCAGCTGGTGGCTGCTGGGTCCCTCGGGTCCAGCTGTCCTGCAGATTGGCTCAGGCCTGGGCCGGTGCACTGGGAAGGAAATTAGGAAAGAAGAGGCTTTGCGTTTCCTGTATCAACTCATATTAGGATGGATGCTCTTCTTAAAACACATAACTATTGGTAAAAAATCAAAGTGTGTATGTGCCTCTATTTACAGTCGGATATCTTATTCCGCACATGCACCGTCCTGCAGAATATGGATTCATGCGCAGCTGAAAATAGTCCCCAACAAATGTAAAATGTTATCCTGTTTTAGTGATGTTGATTAAAAAAAGCACCACCCATCTGCTTCTGGAAATTTTAGGATTTAAAATGATATATTTGTGATCGTGAACCACATTCTGACTCCGGATGTACTGAGAGATAAACTGACACATTAAGAATTAAAATTTAGACCAAAGTGACCTCACTGTGGAAAACTGTTGAACGTGTGGAAAATATGTTAAACACCACAAATCAAAATCAAAACAATTTATGCAGTTTTTATAAAATATAAATTGGGTGTTTAATCATTATTATATCCATATTAATTGACTACAGGTCACAGTTAAATCGCTTTTTTATTCATCAGTACACATGCACCCTGCCTATTACAGTTAAAAGTGTTTTAGAAGCTGATACGTATATTTAAAAGATGACAAAGACGACTAAAATAGCTGCAGCGTCTCACAGAAAATAGACAATACCCAGCAAAACAAAGCAGCGCAGTGACAGCAGCATACGACGCCATTCTCCATGTCTGAATACAAAATATACAGTGGCCAAATGTGGAGCTGGAAGTCGTGAGTCATGTCGTCCAAATCGTCCGGGACACCGGGAGCCTCCTGACTGTGATGGATGGTGGATGTTGGTGGTCTGTTGTTGTGGATGCAAGCAGCCAGAGCCATTTGGTCCTATTGTTAGCCACTGTGAAGGAGGGGGGGGGGCTATTGAAGCCGAACCCTGCCTCTGTGCCTGAGGTCAATGAGGTTTGATGACGTTGTAATGGATCCTAAATGACTCTTTAAAGAGCTGAAACGAGAGCGTCCTGCAATGTGTTCACTTCTAATAAACTCCTTGTTTATGGAGAGCAAAGCACACAAATTAGAGGCGTAGAAACATAATGAGTAAATGGATCTTTTTTCATACTTGAAACAAGACAAAGAAAGCAGTTTATAGCTCAAGTGGTTATTCTTACAGCAGAATCCACACGGCTGCCGTGACTACCCCCCACCCCCCTCAAAACATGTTTTCTTCAAATCCAGGCGGCTATTTGTGGCGTCTCCCATGTAGCGGCATGTCGCAAGGAGAGTGTTTGTTGTTGCTGTGAAAAGGCAGCCTGCGCTCAGAGACGTATCCCTGCCCGTGTGCGTGTGTGTGTCAGTGTGTGAGAAAAGCCTGGCTGCTCGGGTGAAGCAGCGACAGACAACAGACTGAGAGGCAGTCTGCTCCCGCTGAGCCTGCACTGCTGTGCTCCGAACACGCCACTAGAACGTGCTCTTCTGCAGATTATACATTAGTCATCCGCTCATACTCTTCACTTCTGTTTCTCACACACACACACACACACTCACACACACACACTCAGTGTCTGTGCAGGGTCGCCTTTCCTCTGAGTGTGTAGCTTAACACTCTGCGTCTTACTTGCGAATTGAATTCACAGCTAACACACCACACTTCACCGGGTCTAGTGACCAAAACCAAGGGACTGATAACCTGATGGATCGCATGTGAGGAGAAAAGTGTTGAGTGATGCATTGGTTTACAGAGCAGCACAGGAAATACACAAAAATCAGAGCCAAAATAAAAAATATATCAAGGAACGGCAGACAAAACAGTTTTAAAATGCGGCAAATGATAATGGTTACACTAAATGCAAAACACCAGCGCGGCGTCTGGTGTCGGCACATTCATTTCACCCGCTGGTGTCAGATTTTGTTTGACATGGGAGGTAAGAGGTGGGGCTAAACTCGGCAACCAAAAGGCAAAAGGGGGCGAGTCGAGTGTCTGCAGAACAAGATGGATGGAGAGTCGGCTTTCATCAACTCCATTCACATAAAATCTTTGTGCTTTTTTTTTTTTGTTCTCATTTCAACACTAACCTGGCAAAGGATCAGGAAATAAAATCAAAGTATGAATTTCTGTCCTGAATTCACACCGAGGTTGCAGAACTGTATGTGTGCCGTGTCTCCTTAGCAGGGGAACACATGTGAATAGCAGTGTGCGGAGAGAGTAGGATTAGGGTCTCCATGCTAGGCTGCACTGCCAATTGAAATCTGCTGATGAGGACACTCTGAGGGCCAGACAACAACACCACTCCATCGCAGTACTCGTACACACGACGCAGCCTCTAAAGGTTACGCTCATGTGCTGTATTTGTGTTAGTCTGTTTAATCCCTGCATGATGTTGGAGGTGTGTGTGTGTGTGTGTGTGTGTGTGTGTGTGTGTGTGTGTGTGTGTGTGTGTGTGTGTGTGTGTGTGAGGATTTGTTGGACTAAAAGTACACAAGCTAATAACTGTGCGTGAATGTGTGTCGATCCCTTTGGGTGCTGACTTGATGACAAAAGATAAATTCCCAGTGGAGCCGCCGACTCCCACAGAGAGTTCCCTCACCCAGCGCAGTCCCCAGTGTCTCGTCCATCACTCTTAAGACAGTAATTATTTTTTCGTTTTCAATTAGCAGCCGTCATCCAGTGTGGACACAGAGCCCACAGAGGATATGGCTATTTCTTGCAAGCTGCTGAGCCTAAATTTATCTTAAGTTTGTATTTGAGAAGGTTGATCATACAGAAAAAAAGTCAACCGAGTGTTTCCTCGTCTGAGATGATCACAGTCGGACCAGTGTGCAGTGAGTGAAAGCTTAAAGGAACCTCACCTGCTACCTGGGGTGAGAAGACTCCAGAAAGAGTCAATTAACCGTCACAGCCCAGAATCACAAGTTAGCATTTTCATATTTAGTTTTTATTGCACAGATTAAACAAACAGGACACAGTTCAAGTTTCAGAGGTGCTGGTTAACAGTTTCCCCCAGTTTTCAGTTCTTTATGCTAAGCTAAGCTAATTCCTTTCTGTAAATACCGATTTATTCCCACATAAATTTTGTAAGAATTTCTTTCCTGGAAAGACCCATGCAGTTCGGTTCTAATTAAAAATGAAATAGAGAGAATGTGAAATGTGTCGACAAACAAACAAAGTTCAACTTCACAAATAATAAATATTCCCTTGGATCAATTTGAGCAATTCTTTTCAGGACACTGATCTGGAATTAATAATATTTTAGTCAACTCAACAAATTGAAGTAAAATACCAGAGCCAGAACTCGTGCGTCTGTTTTCCCTTTAATAATCTTAAGAGAATTCCTAAAGAAAGTAAAAGATCTGTAAAGTAAAGTATAAAATAAATGGTAGTTTGTCATTTGCTTCTGTGCAAGAAAGCAAGTACATTTATTTCTCAAACTATTCCTTTGTAACTCCCACCATCTGGCTGGATTTCCCCCGTTACTCCTAAAATTATTCATAAAAATAATAGCTGGACCAAATACTTGTATAAAAAGCCCTAAATCTTTACAGCACGTATGTTTTTGTAGATCTCATTCTCAGTTATTAAAGATAAAGAGGCGTCACGTCACTGCCAGTCATCAGCTCAGAGTTTAAAAGTTTAAAGCTCCAGTCCACAGTTGGTGTTCAGCATCTGTTCTGGCGATGCCCACATGGTCCACGCTCCAGCTGCAGTCCATGCACTCCAAACCACATGGTTCGCGTTTGAATACAGACTCTAAACACTCTTACTACGTAGACCACGGTGGGAATGTGGACCATGTGGACTTGTGTTAACTCTGCGGATCGGAGCCTCGGCTTTTCTTGAGTTTTCATGCTGTGCGA